>NC_053154.1:206818312-207118312 GCF_016835505.1 Polypterus senegalus | reverse complement strand
ATAAATCCATACAGCTTAATTATGACTATTGATCTTTTATGCAGCTTACATGCTTAAAGTATCTTATTGATGCCAGTCAGTTTTTTTTATAGGATTTAATTTAACTTCACACAAGGAGGCCTTAAATTATATATATATATATATATATATATATATATATATATATATATATATATATATATATATATATATATATATATATATATATATATATACACATATATATTTTGTTCTAGTATCCATCCAATTCTAGTTATACTTTTGGTCAGTAGGAAAATATTCGCTAAAACATTTTCCAAATGCAATATGTCAGTGACTTTGACGTTTTATTTATATATATATATATATATTTATATATATATATATTTATATATATATATATATAAATATATATATATATATTATATATACATACAGTGGGATGCAAAAGTTTGGGCAACCTTGTTAATAGTCATTATTTTCCTGTATAAATCGTTGGTTGTTACGATAAAAATGTCAGTTAAATATATCATATAGGAGACACACACAGTGATATTTGAGAAGTGAAATGAAGTTTATTGGATTTACAGAAAGTGTGCAATAATTGTTCAAACAAAATCAGGCAGGTGCATAAATGTGGGCACCACAAAAAAGAAATGAAATCAATATTTAGTAGATCCGCCTTTTGCAGAAATTACAGCCTCTAAACGCTTCCTGTAGGTTCAATTGAGAGTCTGGATTGTGGTTGAAGGTATTTTGGACCATTCCTCTTTACAAAACATCTCTAGTTCATTCAGGTTTGATGGCTTCCGAGCATGGACAGCTCTCTTTAACTCACACCACAGATTTTCAATTATATTCAGGTCTGGGGACTGAGATGGCCATTCCAGAATGTTGTACTTGTTCCTCTGCATGAATGCCTTAGTGGATTTTGAGCAGTGTTTCGGTCGTTGTCTTGTTGAAAGATCCAGCCCGGCGCAGCTTCAGCTTTGTCACTGATTCCTGGACATTGGTCTCCAGAATCTGCTGATACTGAGTGGAATCCATGCGTCCCTCAACTTTGACAAGATTCCCAGTCCCTGCACTGGCCACACAGCCCCACAGCATGATGGAACCACCACCATATTTTACTGTAGGTAGCAGGTGTTTTTCTTGGAATGCTGTGTTCTTTTTCCTCCATGCATAACGCCCCTTGTTATGCCCAAATAACTCAATTTTAGTTTCATCAGTCCACAGCACCTTATTCCAAAATGAAGCTGGCTTGTCCAAATGTGCTTGAGCATACCTCAAGCGGCTCTGTTTGTGCTGTGGGCGGAGAAAAGGCTTCCTCTGCATCAATCTCGCATACAGCATCTCCTTGTGTAAAGTGCTAATGGTTGAACGATGCACAGTGACTCCATCTGCTGCAAGATGATGTTGTAGGTCTTTGGTGCTGGTCTGTGGGTTGACTCTGACTGTTCTCACCATTCGTCATTTCTGTCTATCCGAAATCTTTCTTGGTCTGCCACTTCGAGCCTTAACTTGAACTGAGCCTGTGGTCTTCCATGTCCTCAATATGTTCCTAACTGTGGAAACAGACAGCTTAAATCTCTGGGACAGCTTTCTGTATCCTTCCCCTAAACCATGATGGTGAACAATCTTTGTCTTCAGGTCATTTGACAGTTGTTTTGTGACCCCCATGTTGCTACTCTTCAGAGAAAATTAAAGGAGTAGGGAAACTTACAATTGACCCCCTTAAATACTCTTTCTCATTATGGGATTCACCTGTGTATGTAGGTCAGGGGTCACTGAGCTTACCAAGCCAATTTGAGTTCCAATAATTAGTTCTAAAAGTTTTGGAATCAATAAAATGACAACGGTGCCCAAATTTATGCACCTGCCTGATTTTGTTTGAACAATTATTGCACACTTTCTGTAAATCCAATAAACTTAATTCCACTTCTCAAATATCACTGTGTGTGTCTCCTATATGATATATTTAACTGACATTTTTTATTGTAACAACCAACGATTTATACAGGAAAATAATGACTATTAACAAGGTTGCCCAAACTTTTGTATCCCACTGTATATATATATATATATATAGATATATATATATATATATATATATATATATATATATATATATATATATATATATATATATATATATATATATATATATATATACTTATTGGTTGTCGTTGTGTTTGCCTCTTTTGTTGTTTAAAGCATGGTGGCACAGTGGTTAGCACTTCTGCCTTACATCTCAGATCACATTTTTTGGCCAGCATAGTTTGCAGATGCTTCACTAGCCCTGAGGGAAAATTCAGTTCCTCCTTCCTTGACTTCAATGCATTTCGTGGGGAAATTTCCAAATATTTCTGTGATTTCGCCAAACTCCGCAAGGTTTGCTCATTAGTAGCTACAGTACCATTGGCCTCCATGAGACAGTTTGCCCACTACTGGTTTAGATCAAGTTCTACTTTCCAAATAATTGTTTATCCAGTATTTAACACTGTTGATATCTCTGCTACTCCTTTATCCGACTGCTTCTCATTAGGGTATTTTGTGCCTACAATATGTTGAAGCAGGGGTCCTCATGTTCAGTTCTACAGGCTCACAGAAGCTGCAGGTTTCTGCTCCAAATCAATTTCTTAATTGGAAGTCAATCATTAATCAAGCAAGCAACAGTTTTGTTTTCATTTTTGTTAATTCACTTGTAGATTCCCAACCTTTAATTGCTTCTTATAGTTTTAACCAGCTGATAAAATAAAAATGAGACGCAAGTGAAAAAGGAACCGGCAGGTCAAAATCTAACTTGATCCCATTTACACCTCTGTGTATTCAACATAAAGTATCATTTATTAAAAATAAATAGAAGCGAGAAAAAATGAAGGACTAAGAATTAATAATCTGTTTTGTAGCACAGATTATTCAAATGATATTGACAAAAAGCGAAAAATCTACAGTATAAGGATGACCAGATGTGGCCAAATGAAAAAAGTGACAAGCCATAAAATTTTTAAAAAGTTATGTTATCAGCAAGGATTGGTTTCAAAAAAGGCAATTGGGCTGGAACAAAGACCTGCAACAACTGTGGTCTTCTAGGTCTACGTTTTGAGCACTCTTGGGATGAACTGTGCATTGCTATCGTAAGACTGTATATAAGTAATGTTAAAAACTTTTGAATCAGCATGGTTTTAGGATAAAAAAGCTAATAATAAAATAAATATAAAAAACTTACAAATATACCTCCCCAAAAAAGAATACCAGTATGTGAAAATGCGAATGAGAGACTTGAAAAAAGAATGATGCCAAGTAAGATATTTAGTATTCCAATCATGATCTGGACAACCTGTAAACATAAACAGAAGACAGTTGAGAGAAAAGAAAAACCTTTGAGGGCTTGCTCCAAATTATCTTTTATTCTGCCAGATCTCTTAAAAATTGTATTTTGGAAAATAAATATTTTTGCACAAATACTGAGGTTCTTTTAATAGTCTTTTGAAATGATCTGGCTAAAACTGGCCTTTTGAGCATCTCCTTGTGAAGACACAATTATCACATGTGTCTGCATGCACTGACCCCATCTTTAAATGAATAGTTAATCCAAGATCTTCTTCCAAAATAGAGTATAAACCTGTATTATCCAGCATTTCCAAGAGCTGTTACTGCCAGTGCATCTAGCTCTCTTTCCACATCAGTAATACATATCATAGATAAGACATTATTTTTTACTGAATATTCCACTCATCAGTTTTAACAGCAGGGTTTGCTGCTCTGAATTCACTTGCAAATTTAAGGCCACACCCAACTGAAAATGCCATTTACATGTATGTATTTTAAGCTGAGCATTTTAAACCTCTCATTAAGCATCTGAGGCAGCATGTTTTAATACTTTGAGTAACAAACACAGCTTTGCACACATTATAAGTTTATTTTGGTAAATCGTATATTCAAGGAATCTTCGGTTTTCTGTAACCGAAAAGGACTGGTTATCTAATAATTATTTTCATTAAATGGGCAGTCGTTAACATTTGGATATCATTGCATCACCAACCCAAGAAACAGATTAGTGCAAAGTAACTCATGTTGTTGATACCACTTATCCTTGAGAAGGTCACTATTGTAACAAGCAATTAGATTTAATTCTGCAGTATACCACTTTACCTTGGTAGGAACTCCTACTCGTATATAATATTAATTAAATTCATAATATACATACATCTACAACTTAAAATATTCTTATTTACTTTTTTTTATTGCAGTCTAGCTTGCCAAGCACAAAATTGAGCATTTATGTATGGATAGACAGATAGAATTTTGTCGCCAAGAGAATTTTTTCTTTTAACAGGAGCTCATTAAATAAATAAACAAACAAAAAGGCAGTTATATATATCATACACACACTTATTTGTTCATTGGTATACATTTTTTGTGGTAGGTTTTGAAATAGTAAATAAATAGTTCTGTATTTCTTTTACAGCAGAGTTTTTTCAGTGTTATAGGGGAAACAACATGGAAAATAACATGCTACGGTACTACACACTATTTTTTTCCATTTGCATTGTATTTGACAAGTGTAAAGATGTGCCAAGTGTAACATGCTCCTTAAATATGAACAAAATACAGTATGTTTTAATGACTGTTTTTATGCATTTTTTAAGGTTATCAGGACAATTCTTGATGTTCTCTTTGTTAATTTAACATTCGGCACAGATACCATTCTTAATTAGAGATAAAAAATTGGATAACAGCAATAAATAAGATTTAATAACTTTTTAAGAGCTGAAAGCATTGTCTGTTCCTAAGTTTTAGTCCAATCAACCAAACAAATTTTATCTCAGATAACCTGACCCTTACTTGGATGTTTTAGCACAATGGTAGCCAAAATAACTAATCATTGTTTGAAACAAGTTTCTTCAAGGTTAAAGCACTGGCATTGTCTGGATTTGTTGCTTACTACCAATTCTATATTTTACTGCATGCTTAACTGAAACATGGCAAAAACCTGGTTGGTGAGTTTCAGTGTGCTATGAGCTTGGGAGGATCCCATGGAGATTCAGTTAGTATGTATTTATGATAACAAGGCTAATGTTCTGGTTTAGAGCCATTTTAGTGGGGCGCAAAGCTCCAGAATAGAACCGGATTAAGACCAAGACTAAGAAAAGCTACAATATGCTTTTTGGAGTTGAAGAAGGGGAACAAAGTTGCATACTAACTTAGATCACCTTGTGAGCAGGTTTAATAAACATAGTACAATGAGTAACGTTACAAAATGAATTAAGCATGCTTCAGACATACTGTTATGGACACAAATATGCCATTAATAAAATATGTAAACTATATTTTATATTTACAGTACTAAAGGATTTGGAAATTGTAGAGGGAGAAGTACTGCTCAGATTAAATAGGCTGAAATTAAACAAATCTCCAGGACCAGATAATATTTACCTTCAAGTTCTTAAGGAGGCTTGTTAGTACATATATAAACCCTTGACACATATTTTTAGGAAGGACTGAAAAATGGCAAATATCCCATTGTATAAAAAGGGTGACTGGGTAGATCCAAGCAACAATAGGCCAGTGAGATTAACGTGCATCACAGGAAAATGAATGGAAGGAAATATTAAGGATAAGATTGAGCAACACATGGCAAGCAGAGGGGTATTTCTGAACATTCAGCATGGGTTCAGAAGAGAGAAGTCATGTTTTATTAACATGCTGGAATTCTATGAGGAAGCAACAAAGGGATATGATCAAAGTAGAACTTATGATATTACTTATCTGGACTTTCAGAAAGCATTTGATAAGGTGCCACATGAGAGGTTGTATATCAAACTAAAAGAAGTTGAAGTTGAGGGTGATGTTTTTAGATGGGTACAGAATTGGCTCAGACACAGGAAGCAGAAGGAGATGGTGCAAGGAACTGTAACAGAGTTAATTGGCTAATATATATATATATATATATATATATATATATATATATATATATATATATGTATATATACTGTATATTGTGGTGGATTGCGGCATTTTACTCCGCCCTCACCCCTGGCCGCTAGGAGGAGCTCTCCCGAGAGCATATATGGGCCCCGAATTCCAGCAGGGCCTCATGGACTATGTAGTTTTTATACACAGCCCTGCTGGATACCTTGGGGGCCACTGGGAGTCACTGTCGGGAGGCCAATGGACTCATTTGGACATCATGGGGTGAAGAAAAGTACTGTTTACCCTGACCCGGAAGGAATAAGGACTTGTGGAACTGTTGGGCAGAAAGACTTCCGGGTCAGGGGGAATAAAAGGACTCTGGGAACTCCCAGACAACGAGCTGAGCTGGGTGGTAGGAGGGCAACGCGTCTGGGAGTGGAGGATTGTTGATTATTGGTTTATTATTGTTATTGTGCTTTTTGAATATAGTGGAGTGGAGGGTGCTTGGTGCACACTATTATAATAAATATAATTATTGTGGCAATTTTACCAGGTGTTTGGCGTGGTACCTGAGGGTTCAAGGGAGCACGACTGCCCCTACTGCGACAATATATATAAAATTTAGATAGAAATCTAAGTTTGCAGATGATAACAAGATAAGTGGATTGGCAGATAATTTGGAATGCGTTAAATCATTACAGAAAGACTTGGTCAGCATACAGGATTGGGCAGATGTGTGGTAGATAAAATTAAATGCCAGTAAATGTAAAGTATTACATATAGGAAGTAAAAATGTTAACTTTGAATACACAATGGGAAGTTTGAAAATCAAAAGTACACCTTATGAGAAGGATTTTGGAGTCACAGTGGACTCTATGCTATCAACTTCCCAACAATGTTCAGAAGCCATTAAGAAGGCTAACAGAATGTTAGGTTATAGATAGATAGATAGATAGATAGATAGATAGATAGATAGATAGATAGATAGATAGATAGATAGATAGATAGATAGATAGATAGATAGATAGATAGATACTTTATTAATCCCAAGGGAAAATTTACATACTCCAGCAGCAGCATACTGATAAAAACAATATTAAATTAAAGATTGATAATAATGAAAGTATAACAGACAGACAATAATTTTATATAATATTAATGTTTACCCCCCCAGATGGAACTGAAGAGTCCCCTGCTATATCACGGTTCAGCTATCGCACCCCTGCTACATCACTTCACTCGCCCAACCCCGCGTTTGGTTTACCGGATAAACAATTTAAAGAGATTGTTATTTTCATGGGAATTTTTACATATGCATTATTTGAATTTTTACTTTAAAACTTTTGCAAAAACAATATTTGTCCTTTCCTGCTCTGGACATGGTTAAATCTCTTTCTCGCGGCACTTATAACATTGCTTGCATTGTGAAGGGGGGTCTGAATGCACGCTAAAGAGATCTTGGGAGTCTTGGTGCTGCTGGCCAGCTGTGTGTTAAGCTTGTCACGCTTTGCGTCAATCACTTAAAAGCCTGTACAGCAGCTGTCCTTTTGCCACTTCGCGTCTCTGCAGCTTGCTTTGTGAAGGGAGGTGGCTGAATGCATGCTAATCAGAAGTAGACTTTTGCAGCTTCTGCCAAGATGCCTATTCTGCTTGGAAGGAGGAGGAGGAGTTGGGAGGGGGGGTGTGAGGGCTGAACCATGTTCGCTCAAACCCACCCCTTCTCCAGAGGCGCTGTACGCTCCTGCCACTTCCAGTTGTTGGGGGTTTCCAGCTGAATACATGCTAAGGAGAAGTGGACTTTGTGCTGCTTCTGCCAAGATGCTTGTTCTGCTTGTGGCTCTGCGGGTCAATCATTTAAAAGCCTGTACAGCAGCTGTTTTCCTGTCTCACTGCTTTCTCTTACATGAAGTTAAAATGTTTTATAATAGAGAGATGTTATTCATATCCTTAGCCCAACATCCACATATCATATGTGTTACCAAAGTGTGTTTAAACAAGTTTACATGTGTTTAAAGCATGTGGGATGGGTATTTTAAGGCTTAAACTATAAAAAAAAAATTGTTTATTTATATGGTCTTTCTATATCGTGACTTTTCACCTATCGCTGATGGATCTGGAACTCAAATTCCGCGATAGGCAAGGGATCACTGTATTGTATCTAAGAACTGTACTACGTAGCCTGCCTTGATCCACAGTTAGAACTGTTCTCCCTTAGGTATACTGCAGCTGACCCTAACAGTTTGCATGTCTGTGAGAACTCTGCTCTGAGTATGCTTACCTCGGAGCAGCTTACAGCTGAGGTCATGGCAATTGTCTCTCTGTAATTGTTACATCTAATCTGAACATCAAATGAATACAAACTGAATGTGCGTTGTCTTTCTAGTGTTTGACTATAAAACCAATAATAAAATCTGGTCCTATCCCACTAACAATCCTCTATCGTCTTTGAAAATACAAAAGGTTTTTATTTTAAGTGATCTGACTTAACTACTAATTCCCCGAAAATCATCTTCATTTCCAGGCACAAATTATGCTGTTAATTTTCTTTTTTCTAGCATTTTGCATAATTTCCTATTTATTGTCCCTTACTTCAATTTAAATATTTGTCATTCATGTATTTTCCTCATATTTGTTTAATGTTTGACATCCTTTTCTGTGCTTTCAACTATTGCTGAAGTGCACTGAACACAATAAAGGTGCTAAATAAAATGTATTATAGTTATTATTAGTAGTATATTATGCAATATATTAAAATGGGCAATTTGTGCATAAATTAAAAAATATTAATGTGTAATGCATCCCACTTAAGGCGACATTAGCTTAAAGTAGATTACATTACTTCCTAAGAGTATTACAACTAGCATCATGAAGTTTCTAACCCGCTTAGTCCTCAACAGGGTTGTGGAGCCTATTTCCCTTATGACGTTAAACAAATAAAATTTTATATACTGCAAAATTTTACACTGTATACGCATCATTTTTCCATAAGTTGTGTTGAGTCTTTTTTATATATAAGCAAATGTGAAATTGCGTGTATTAAAACTAAATTAATTTCTTGGGTCAAATAAATAATAAACATTTAACAGTTCTAATAATAAAATAAAGGACCTAAACTTACTTTTCTTTAAGAATCATTTACAAATCCACCTATGTATAGGTAAGCACTGCAATAAATGTATTAAACAGAGATTATAGGCATACTGTAAGACATTGATGTTAAAATATATTTATAATATTGGAAATGTATTTTGTGTTCATATACATAATACTTGATAATGTTCACCTCTTTCATAAGTCGTTTTCGACAAATGCATCTGTTTAACAATAAATGTAAATAAAATATATACCGATAAGCACATACACAGCTACTGCATTTATATGATTTTACTGTACATAGTTTTCAAAAAATGAATTGTCGGAAATAATATAATATAATATAGTATAATATAATATAATAATATATATATATATATACACATACATTTATATTCATATATATATAATGAAATCCAACTTTAATAAAAATAGACATTTTTGGTAAAAATAGAAAGAATAAAATATGAAATACATACCCCCAAAGCCTTTGCTTCACCATTTAAATACTTTTTCTGGTTTTCTGAAAAATTGCAGGGAACAGGTCTAGAGCCTGCTGGGTTTCCCTGGACAGTCGAAGATACATAATAACTTGCACTATTTCCTTGCTGATGGTATACAGTATATGAAGCCATTGTAGCAAAAGCAGCAGATCCTCACTCACAATGATTTCTTAGTAACTTGACAGAGCTATGATTAAAGTTTTAAAGGAGGTTAGATGCATTCCTAGGCTGCATTCTAAATTAGCATACATTGTGGTTATTGCTGAAACGTGGTTGAATGTTGTTTACACTTTTAGCCACAACAAAAAAAAAACTGATGGGCAATGGCTACCTGGGAGCATTAACATCATCTAAACTGCAAGACATGGCACAGTAGATAACTTTACTTCCTCACAGCTGCAGAGTCCAGGGTTTCAATCCAGCCGAATCACCATTTTTATAGAGTTTGTATGTTCTACCATTGCCTGCATAGGTTTTCTTTAAATGGGCTCCATACTGATGAGAGTTCAAAGGACGAACACCTCATCGGGTTGCTGTTGTCCACTTACTGCTGCCTGGATAAGCTCCTGCACGTGCAGCCCTAAATTGCAGCCATGAATAAATGCGCATTTGTTGCTATAAAGTCACTTAAGAGTGGGAAAGCAGAAGGCCCTGATGGCTAGCTACACTGTCAAATTTTATAACAAATTCTCCACTCATCTACCTCCCCTTTTATTAGCAACATTCACAGAAGCTTGAGACACAATTCTTACCCCAGATTTTTCGCCAAGCATTAATCACTGTCATCCCTAAACAAAATAAGGACTTATTACAATGTGTATCATACAGACCAATTTCACTTCTGAATATTGATGTTAAGATACCCTCCAAAGTCTTAGCTAGAAGGATGGAGAAAGTGCTGCTTTCGGTAATATCACAAGATCAAACTGGATTTATTAAAGGCCAACACTTAGCTTCCAATATTCGATGCCTGTTTAATCTATACTAATAAAAGGCAAAGCCCTCACTCACTCACTCACTCACTCACTCACTCACTCATCACTAATTCTCCAACTTCCCGTGTAGGTAGAAGGCTGAACTTTGGCAGGCTCATTCCTTACAGCTTACTTACAAAAGTTGGGCAGGTTTCATTTTGAAATTCTACGCCTAATGGTCATAACTGGAAGGTATTTTTCTCCATTAACTGTAATGGAGTTGAGCTGGAATGACGTGGGGCGGAGTTTTGTGTGACATCATCACGCCTCCCACGTAATCACATGAACTGACTGTCAACGCAGTGCGTAGAAAACCAGGAAGACCTCCAGAAAGCGCTTAAGAAAACATGCATTTTATAATTGAGAAGGCAGCGAAACAGTAAGAAGCGAAAGTGACATATACTACCATATTCATGAGTGCTGCTACCTCGGAAAGAAAGCAAGGTGTAAACCTAAACTTTAAATTAAGTTCATAGACAGGCTAACGCTGGCGCTTCACATGCCCACAGGTAATGCGGGATACAAGTTTAATGAGAGGACGAGGATATAAACGAGTTTTGATCACTTTGTAACTAAGTTAAAATTGTAGGTGAAGGGGTGTGCTTATGCAAATTCCGAGAGACTGTGTTTGTGGGGGATTGACAGTTAAGGCGGGTGGGGGAGTCACGTCATCATCTCCCCTCCCACCTCATTTTGCTCTGAGCTGAGCTCCGCGGCTAACGCTGTCTTCCGAAGCAACTTCGTCAGACTGCCACCAAATACTCACAGAAAAATCCACAAGTTAATACACACGCTGTCTCTAGAGTTTCTACACACTGAATCCTCCAGGCACTACTTACAAAAGGTCACATTGACAATCGTGTTACGTTATTTTTAAAATCTTTCCTTTTCTTAGCACAAGCACAGCTGAGAAGCTTCATGCATGTGCTCCATAACGCTAAAAATAATGCATTTAATCACACTTTGCATTACAAGCAAAGGGGAGCTTTTGTCAATGCATGATTTCCTGGTACACGATTACATTGATCAGCGCATCCGATTCATTTTACCCTCGCACCACCTTAGTTTGAGAAGAAGTATGAAAAATATGAGGTTAACACAGAAAAACAGATCACCAATTCAAGCTTTATGAATAATCGATTCGCCATCAATAATTGTTTTGGTAAAGCCATCCTCCTTCCATTTTATAATTTTTCCGCCACTAGCCATGATTAAATGAACGGTAAAAAGTAAGAGCAAAGCGAGGGTGACTTATTTAGGCAGGCATATATATGACAGCAACACTCATGACAATGTCAATCATGTTACGCTATTATTAAAATGTTTCCTTTTCTTTTCATTACTTCTTTAACACACTACTTCTCCGCTGCGAGGCGCGGGTATTTTGCTATATATATATATATATATATATATGAATGACCTCCAAAGAGCGCTGAGACTTTTGATATCATGAACGTGTCTGCAAACTGGGGTCTCCTGCCCAGCAAAGTCGAGCAGCCAGCGCGCATAGCTGTGCCGCCTTTGAGACGCTGACTGCGCTTCTGCCTTAAGTCAAAGTGAGCACTTTTAATTTTTTTCATCCTCCCCCTGCGCTATAGCCCAGACAAGTGCAAACACGGGACCCCTTTTCTACACCACGGCAAAATAATATTAAGGCGATTCACACTTTTTTTTGCACGTATACGATTATCAGGTCCTCAGCTCGGATTATGAACACACGCACGAGTGGAGGACTGACAGTGCCATCACAGCCGATTAATGGCGGGACGCCTCACCAGTCTACACAAGACCCACGCGACTGTCCCCAAAAGGCGATCATAACGTCAGCGAACACATCTCTCTATACTATATAAAAGAAAAAGGCAACTTTCCTTTCTTTACACCTTTTTCCTTTTATCCCAAACCAAAGCCTTTCTCTCTTAACACTGCAGAGGACACAAAACTAATTTTCTTTAAATGCCGGTAAGGCACATTACCAGAGGCACAAATTTGAACGTTCACATAGAAAATGTAATTTCAATGTACCTGTACTTCTTAAAACGTTAATGTTTTACTGTTTAATAACTTATAGACTATAATTTATTATTTTTCCCTTGCACTCAGTGACCAAACCTATACACACACATATAGACACATACAAACATACACACAAGTATATGTATGTGTATATATATATATATACACATACATACATACATACACACATATATATAATTTGTGTATGTGTATGTATGTATGTGTGTGTATATATGATATAGATAGGTATGTATGTATATATATATATGTATGTGTGTGTGTGTGTGTGTGTGTGTGTGTGTGTGTATATATATATATGACAGCAGCAATCCAAGCTGTGAGAAAACAGTAAAAAGGAGGCGTGTCAGACGTCGTGGTACATTTTCTGATGCAGCTGCGAAAACAACTTCGTGACGCTGCCTCCAAATACACAAAACAATTACTTTGACAATCATGTTACATTATTTTTAAAATGTTTCCTTTTCTTTTCATAACTTCTTTAACACATGACATCGCTGTGAAGCTGGTATTTTGCTATATATATATATATATATATATCACAGCGACACTCATAACAGTGACAAAACAATTACATTGACAATCATGTTACGTTATTTTCAAAATGTTTCCTTTTCTTTCTCTTTTCTTCTTTAACACACTACTTCTCCGCTGCCAAGCGGGTATATATATATATATATATATATATATAGATAGATAGAGATATATATATATAGATAGATATGAGAACAACATATATATATATATATATATATAGATACATAGAGATATATATATATATATAGAGAGAGAGAGAGAGAGAGAGAGAGATAGATAGATAGATAGATAGATAGATAGATAGATAGATAGATAGATAGATAGATAGATAGATATGAGAACAACACTCATATCAATGACAAAACAATTACATTAACAACCATGTTACGTTATTTTTAAAATTTTTCCTTTCTTTTTCGTACCTTCTTTAACACACTACTTCTCCGCTGCGAAGCGCGGGTATTCTGCTAGTGTAATATATTCGCCTGCAAAGTCAAACAGCTCAGAGATCATATTATCGTTGGATGCAGAAAAAGCATTTGATACGATTGAATGGAACTACCTTTTCACTACATTGGAGAAATTTGGGTTTGGCCCAAATATTTGTGCATGGATCAAACTACTGCATAACAATCCAGAAGCTTCAGTTTGTATTAACAATATTAATTCAGACTACTTTAAACTAGAACGTGGAACCAGACAAGGCTGCCCCTTGTCACCACTACTTTTTGCAATCACCATTGAGCCACTGGCAGTTCACTGTTGAAATGCTTATGAGATAAAGGAGACTGATTATCAGAGAAGGACAGAAAATTTCTCTATATGGAGATGATATGGTACTGTATATATCAGACCCACAAAATACTGTGCCTGCAGTCCTAACAGCATTTACAGAATTTCAAAAGATTTCTGTTCTCAGAATTAATTTGACTAAAAGTGTTCTCTTTCCAGTGAATTCTCAAGCACACAATACTAGATTGGACACCTTCCCTTTTATCATTGCAGATTAGTTTAAATACCTAGGGGTAAATATCACAAGTAAACATGAAGCTCTTCATCAACAAAATTTTGCTGTATGGAAAAAATTAAGCAGGACTTGCATAGATGGTCAACCCTTCTCACTTTATCTAGAAGAATTAACATTGTTAAGATGAATATCCTTTCTAAACTTCTCTTTTTATGTCGAAACATTCCAATATACATCAATAAATCGTTTAAGAAATTAGATCCAACCATAACCTCATTTATTTGGATTTCAAAACATCCATATATCCAAAGAGTGACCCTACAAAGACCTAAGGCAGAAGGTGGCATGGCTCTACCTAACTTTCAATTTTATTACTGGGCAGCAAACATACAAACTATAAAAACCTGGACATGGACACAAATAGATGAACATACACAAGCCTGGTCCGCAATAGAAATAAAATTCTGCAGTACAGTAATCCCTCGCTATATCGCGCTTTGACTTTCGCGGTTTCACTCTATCGCGGATTTTAAATGTAAGCACATCTAAACATATATCACAGATTTTTCGCTGGTTCGCCGCTTTCTGCGGACAATGGGTCTTTTAATTTAGGTTACATGCTTCCTCAGTTTGATTGCCCAGTTGATTTCATACAAGGGACGCTATTGGCGGTTGGCTTAAAAGCTACCCAATCAGAGCATGTATTACATATTAACTAAAACTCCTCAATGCTATAAGATATGCTTCCCGCGTGGCTTGTTTGCTTCTCTCTATCTTTCTCACTCTCTCTGCCTGACGGAGGGGGTGTGAGCAGAGGGGCTGTTTGCACAGAGGACACGGACGCTCCTCTACAAAATGCCGCTTTATCGTGGTGCTTCTGTATACTTAAAAGCATGTATTGATTTTTTGATTGTTTGCTTTTCTTTGAGAGCTCTCTCTCTCTGACATTTTCTGCTCCTGACGCGCTCCTTTAAAGATAAGATATGTTTGCATTCTTTTAATTGTGAGAAAGAACTGCCATCTCTGTCTTGTAATGAAGCACAGTTTAAACGTTTGACTAAAGGGTGTTATTTCATGTCTAGAGGGCTCTAATAATGTTAACAGTGTGGGAGAGTTTATAAGGGCTTAAAATATATAAAAATAACCATACAAACATATGGTTTCTACTTCGCGGATTTTTCACCTATCGCGGGGGGGTCTGGAACGCAACCCCCGCGATCGAGGAGGGATTACTATACTTCTTTATATTCCTTACTTTGTGCCCTAACAAATGCAAGTTATTGTCAATATACTAACAACCCAATTGTGCTTCGCTTCACTCAGAATATGGAACCAATGTAGGGAGCATTGGTATACATGATATGAATAGATAGGTAGATACATAGATACTTTATATGAATAATATGAATAATGTTGCATCCATGCCACAATGTTTTCCGAAATGTACCATACAGATCATAAAATGAATTATTCCAAATGTCATATATACCTATGTCTCTGTTTTTTTAGCAGTGCGGTTTTGATATCATGGACCATAAAGTGCATACTAATTCAGTATGAGCAGGAGCATTCAATAAAACTAAATTAAAAAAATCAAGTGACTGTGACATACAAAGAAGGCAGATTCACCAGCATTTGTGTGTCAGCTTTTACCCATCCTGATATACAGAATGTCCACTTCCATTGCCTCAAAACATTACTCACATCTACAGATATTCCCAGTTTTAGATAAAAACTAACAGTGTCAGATCCCTTTGGGAAGCAGGTGGTAGTACTCAAAACGGTAAATATACGAGGCAGTCAGGATCGAACCGGGGACTCTTGATTACAAGTCAGCAATTCTTACCGTTACACCATGGAAGCTGTTGTATTGTCCTTGAACCTTTTGTGAAAGTGTTTATTTGATCTTTGGACTTGAGGCTTCACACATTATATAGTTTATGCCTAAATGTTGTCATTTATTACTAAAATATGAAAAACATTTCTGTTTTAACAATGTGTTTACACAGATTATTGTAGAAACGGAACACACATGAAATGCATGTGTTCCAAATAACTATTATTTCCACTCTAAAACTCCAGCACTTTGCTCCCAGATAATCAAGGCATGAGCTGGGAGAACTTTGTGAACGTTCTGTGGCGGTTGGGGGATGGAATAGCAGGCTGCTTGTCTTTATCAGCACATTTACAGGACAAAAGTCGCTGAAGGAGAGGTGCGAAGGGATTTAAGGTGGGCTGGATTTACAAGTTGTTTCGTAGGCTTTGGTAATTCTAGTGTTAAGAATTAGTTATGAATCAGCTGAATACATTCTTCAGCAACAACTAAAGATGGGATAGATTTATTATTGTTGGGGGGGCAAGAATGTCAAATCCTTAAATGAAGCACCTAATGTTCCTAGAAGAACCTATAGGTAATGAATTTGGACTGAGCAGACGATACTGATTACATGATTCAAGAGGCACACATAATCAGTCAATATTACATTGTTTTGGTTTGGCATTAACCGCAGCTAAACAGGGTAAAGAATGGAGGAAAGCTCGAAACAAAAGGTTGATGCTTGACAAACAGTGCCCTTGCTTACGCCACCCGAGTTCCAAAGGCTTACATGTGAAACCGTGGATTCAAAGAGATTACAGATGTAACCTATTCTACAAACCTGGTTCTGTCTAACTATCACCTGCGCCCCAATCCAAAAGATTACATCCTTAGGACATGCTATACAAATGATGAAGACGTTAAGTCAGCAACAGCGGAGTAGTGTTCAAAGAAAAACAAAATATTTTTTGGAGTGGCACTGAAATGCTTTATGAATGTTTAATACAATAGAATTATGCTGAAAAATAAATCTAGTAAAATCAAACAAGTTTAAGCTCATATTAAATTTCACTTTGAATCTCACTCTTCATATGCTGTATTTTTATACAGAGCACATTGTTTATATTATGCACTATATATTGATAAATACGTACATTACATAACATAACACAGTTTCTGAACTGAAATTACCAATTGCAAAGTCCTGGGGAAAAAAAAATAAAAGCATGTCTAAAGCATAATTAGTTACTATTTTTCTTTGTTGGTTGATGAGACTTACACTGTAATCAAGCTTTAATGTGCAGTTAAAGACAAAGCTTAACACCCACACTTCACAGTGCCAATGCTGACACCCTGCTCCTCAAAACTCATCTTTGCCAACCTTGATGGACAAATACATGCACAATCAAAATGCTGGATTTATGTGCTCCAAAGAAACCAATGGCAAAATGTCTACTGCTTCCAATCCAGCTGTCAGCAAAAGCCCCCACTCCCTCTGCTTGAACATGGCCGGTGTTCAGCTTATAGTACCTTGGTATTATGAACTGTTTTATAATGCAACAATGTTGGGGTTATTGGAGAACCACGAGCCTACCAAGTCAACTGTTCAAATCAAAACACAAAGGCCAATGAATGAGTGTTGATCAGAACATGAAAATCATCTCCTAGAACCACTGTAAGATATTGCTTGAAAACTGAGCTGTTACTTACTAAACCACATTACATGTTTTATGGCCTCAACACTGCACAGCAAATGATAGCAAGCAGCTAAAAATAAAACATATACAGTTGTGCTTGAAAGTTTGTGAACCCTTTAGAATTTTCTATATTTCTGCATAAATATGACCTAAAACATTATCAGATTTTCACTCAAGTCCCAAAAGTAGACGAAGAGAAACCAGTTAAACAAATGAGACAAAAATATTATACTTTATTTATTGAGGAAAATGATCGAATATTACGTATTTGTGAGTGGCAAAAGTATGTGAACCTTTAGGATTAGCAGTTAGTTTGAAGGTGAAATTCGAGTCAGGTGTTTTCAATCAATGGGATGACAATCAGGTGTGAGAGGGCACCCTGTGTTATTTAAAGAACAGGGATCTATCAAAGTTAGCTCTTCACAACACATGTTTGCGGAAGTGTGTCATGGAATTATTTCCGGCAGCACTTCCTTGTGTGGCGGAAGTGCTGCTATCCAGGATTCTCCAACTGTCCGGGCGCCACCTGGCGGTGGCCACGTCCTCTCACGGGCATCCCAGCTCCATCTCTGTGGCCCCCAAATAGACACGGGCAGCTGCCCTCTCGTGGCCGAGGAGAAGTATTGTCCCAGTTGGGGACTGTCCAGGCGTCCTGGCCGGGCAGTGTCTCCGTACATCTGTGACAATACATATATACATATATATATATGCATATATACATACATATATATATACATATATATATATATACATATACTGTACATATACACATATACATACATATACATATATATGTATATGTATATACAGTATATATATATATATATATATATACACACATATATATACATTATATACACATACTAGCAGAATACCCGCGCTTCGCAGCAGAGAAGTAGTGTGTTAAAGAAGTTATGAAAAAGAAAAGGATATTTTAAAAATAACGTAAGATAATTGTTAATGTAATTGTTTTGTCATTGATATGAGTGTTGTTGTCATATCTATCTATATATATATATATATATATAGCAAAATACCAAAATTTGGCAGCAGAGAAGTAAAAAGAAAAGGAAACATTTTAATAATAACGTAACATGATTGACAATGTAATTTTTTTGTCATTGTCATAAGTGTTGCTGGCATATATATATATATATATATATATATATATATACACACACACACACATATATAAAAATATATATACACATCATATATCCATCCATCCATCCATTTTCTAACCTGCTGAATCCGAATACAGGGTCACGGGGGTCTGCTGGAGCCAATCCCAGTCAACACAGGGCACAAGGCAGGAACCAATCCCGGGCAGGGTGCCAACCCACCGCAGCACATCATATATATATATACATATATATATACACACATACACATATATATATATACATATAAATATATATACATATATACACATATATATATACACACACATACTATATATATACATATATATACACATATACATATCTACATATATACTGTATATACACATATATATACAAATCTACATATATATCTACATATACGTATATATTAGGGATGGGACTCGATTAAAAAAATTAATCCAATTAATTAGAGGCTGTGTAATATTTAATCTTGATTAATCGTATGTAATCGCACACGTAAATTTGCCCCAAATCGCAAATGTTTTTTTTTTATTTAAAAGAGTTTTAGTGGGAGACAGAATCAAATAATAGACATGTACATGAATATTGTAAACTCAAGCTCTATTAATTTCTGAAAAAAAAAATGCTTTTAAAATGCATTTGAATTTAAAACAGAAACAAAAATATCATCCCTGGTTAAAATTGGGCAGACTTAAAAATAAAGTGGTAGTTTAAGTACTTTAAGTAGATTTTCAGAATAGTATTGTCTTTAAATAATAATAACCAAAATTTCAACATAAAGTGCAGTTTTTCTTCTTAAAAAAATAAGTCAGAAACATAAAAGGTAATTTGACCAACTTAATCTTTAAACTCTGAGTAACCTTAGCCAAAATTATTTTGTACATTAGGCTAAAACAGTGTGATCATTGAACATTTTGTAATTAGATGTATTTAGAATTACTAACGGTCACGGAAGTCCAATGATCCCCAGTAAGAGCCACAAAGTCCGCTTTCTGTAATGCATCTAATTTTGCTTGCTTTTCAGTGTGAACAAAACCATGCTTTTATCAAGGCTTCGCTCGGGTAGTTTTTTGAAATGAAATTTTCCTCCGATCAGTCGTAGAAACGCGCTTCATTCCGACTCTGACATTTTTGTAGCTGTGATGTGTGCATCAGTGTAATCGATGTACCAGGAAATCATGCATTGACAAAAGTTCCCTTTTGCTTGGAATTGAAAGTGTGATTAAATGTGTTATTTTTTGTTATGAAGTACATGCAGCGAAGCTTCTCAGCTGTGCTTGTGCTAAGAAAAGGAAAGATTTTAAAAATAACGTAACATGATTCTTCGTTAACCGCATATTTTTTCATACGTCCCAAACCAAGGAGATGCGAGATTAAAATGAATCGTGAAGCGCGCGTACATACTCAGTACATCCCCTCTCGGGAATCGAACCTCGGCGCTGTAGGCAAAGCCTCTACAATTGCGCCGTGGCGTGCGACTTGTCTCTTTGAGAGTATGTAGATCGGGGTATATATATATATTCGCAGCAGAGAAGTAGTTTGTTAAAGAAGTTATGAAAAAGAAAAGGGAACATTTTAAAAATAACGTAACATGATTGTCAATATACAGTAATTGTTTTGTGAGTGTTATTGAGTTTTGCTGTCATCAAGGATTTGATTATCATTATTTCTTTCAGTCAGGTTCGTACACTGTGTGCACAATTATTAGGCAAGTGAGTATTTTGACCATATCATCATTTTTAATGCGTATATTCCAACTCCAAGCTGTATTAACTTGAATGCTTATTGGATTTAAGCACGTCAGGTGATGTGTATTTGTGTAATGAGGGAGGGTGTGGCCTAAGGAGATCAACACCCTATATCAAGGTGTGCAGAATTATTAGGCAGCTAGTTTTCCTCAGGCAAAATGGGCCAAAAAAGAGATTTAACTGACTCTGAAAAGTCCAAAATTGTAAAAGTCTTTCAGAGGGATGCAGCACTTTTGGAATTGCTAAGATATTGGTGTGTGATCACAGAACCATCAAACATTTTGTTGCAAATAGTCAACAGGGTCGCAAGAAACGTGTTGAGAACAAAAGACGCAAATTAGCTGCCAAAGATTTGAGAAGAATCAAACGTGAAGCTACCAGGAACCCATTATCCTCCAGTACTTTCATATTCCAGAGCTGCAACCTACCTGGAGTGCCCAGAAGTACAAGGTGTTCAGTGCTCAAAGACATGGCCAAGGTAAGGAGGGCTGAAACCCAACCACCACTGAACAAGAAACATAAGTTGAAACGTCAAAACTGGGCCAAGAAATATCTGAAGACAGATTTTTTTCAAAGGTTTTATGGACCGATGAGATGAGAGTGACTCTTGATGGACCAGATGGATGGACCTGTGGATCAGTAATGGGCACAGAGCTCCACTCCAACGTGGAGGTGGGGTACTGGTATGAGCTGGTATTTTTAAAGATGAGCTAGTTGGACCTTTTTGCATTGAAGATGAACTCAAAATCAACTCCCAAACCTACTGCCAGTTTTTCGAAGACACTTTCTTCAAACAGTGATACAGGAAAAAGACCATGATTTTTATGCAGGCCAATGCTCCATCACTTGCATCGAAGTTCTCCACTGCGTGGCCAGCCAGTAAAGGCCTTAAAGATGAAGGAATAATGACATGGCCCCTTCCTCATCTGACCTAAACCCTATCGAGAACTTGTGGGCACTTCTTAAACGCTAGATTTACGGGGGAGAAAAACAATACACCTCTCTGAAGAGTGTCTGGGAGGCTGTAGTCACTGCTCCACAAAAAGCTGATCGTCAACAGATCAAGAAACTGACAGACTCCATGAATGGAAAGGCTTATGACTGTTATTGGAAAGAAGGGTGGCTATATTGGTCATTGATTGATTGATTGATTTTTTTTTAAATGTCAGAGATGTTTATTTGTAAATTTTGAGGTGTTTGTTTATTATTCTCACTATAACAGATGAAAATAAACAAGTGAGATGGGAAAATTTTCATTTTTCCTTTAGTTGCATAATAAATCTGCACACTAATAGTTGCCTAATAATTGTGCGCACATATGTATTCCCCTGATGATGTTCACACTCACATTTCCGCTGTGAAACATTCAGGTTTCAGGTTTATTAACATTTTGGATTGACTGATAGCACTGTATTTGTTCCATATTAAAATTAATCCTCAAAAATACAACTTGCCTAATAATTGTGCACACAGTGTATTTGTACGATGTGCTGTGTTCAAGTTACATTCCGTGTTTGTCAATCGTTATAAAGATAACAGGTTTCATTCATCGATTCGTTTCTTACTGCATCAATAAACAGCTCGTCTTCCTCTTTATCTGAGATGTGACACACTGCATGCACGTTTTTTTTTTTTACACTGTCTTCCTTTAGCAGGACATTGACTTTTTCCACCGTGTGCTTTGTTTCCGCAGTAGCTGCACTTATGAATATGTCTGTATGTATCAGACGCTTCATATATTTTTGATGCCTTCTCAATTGTGTAATTCGGTTTTTGTTCAGCACTCTTTGGAACTGTTGCTTTTTGTCTGTGCACTGCGTCAGTTCACGTGAGCCGCTTGGTGTTCTTGCATCGAAGGTTCCCGGCTGTGCTGGTGCCATCTCTTGTGATGTCCATGGCTGTATGTAATGTCAGCTAAGACCCGGCACTTAAAAGTTTCTCACATATACAGTATATACACTCACCTAAAGGATTATTAGGAACACCATACTAATACGGTGTTTGACCCCCTTTCGCCTTCAGAACTGCCTTAATTCTACATGGCATTGATTCAACAAGGTGCTGAAAGCATTCTTTAGAAATGTTGGCCCATATTGATAGGATAGTATCTTGCAGTTGATGGAGATTTGTGGGATGCACATCCAGGGCACGAAGCTCCCGTTCCACCACATCCCAAAGATGCTCTATTGGGTTGAGATCTGGTGAACTGTGGGGGCCATTTTAGTACAGTGAACTCATTGTCATGTTCAAGAAACCAATTTGAAATGATTCGAGCTTTGTGACATGGTGCATTATCCTGCTGGAAGTAGCCATCAGAGGATGGGTACATGGTGGTCATGAAGGGATGGACATGGTCAGAAACAATGCTCAGGTAGCCCGTGGCATTTAAACGATGCCCAATTGGCACTAAGGGGCCTAAAGTGTGCCAAGAAAACATCCCCCACACCATTACACCACCACCAGCCTGCATAGTGGTAACAAGGCATGATGGATCCATGTTCTCATTCTGTTTACTTCAAATTCTGATTCTACCATTTGAATGTCTCAACAGAAATCGAGACTCATCAGACCAGGCAACATTTTTCCAGTCTTCAACTGTCCAATTTTGGTGAGCTAGTGCAAATTGTAGCCCCTTTTTCCTATTTGTAGTGGAGATGAGTGGTACCCGGTGGGGTCTTCTGCTGTTGTAGCCCATCCATACAAGGTTGTGCATGTTGTGGCTTCACAAATGCTTTGCTGCATACCTCGGTTGTAACGAGTGGTTATTTCAGTCAAAGTTGCTCTTCTATCAGCTTGAATCAGTCGGCCCATTCTCCTCTGACCTCTAGCATCAACAAGGCATTTTTGCCCACAGGACTGCCGCATACTGGATGTTTTTCCCTTTTCACACCATTCTTTGTAAACCCTAGAAATAGTTGTGCGTGAAAATGCCAGTAACTGAGCAGATTGTGAAATACTCAGACCGGCCCGTCTGGCACCAACAACCATGCCACGCTCAAAATTGCTTAAATCACCTTTCTTTCCCATTCTGACATTCAGTTTGGAGTTCAGGAGATTGTCGTGACCAGGACCACACCCCTAAATGCATTGAACCAACTGCCATGTGATTGGTTGATTAGATAATTGAATTAATGAGACATTGAACAGGTGTTCCTAATAATCCTTTAGTTGAGTGTGTATATATATATATATATACAGTATATATATATATATATATATATATATATATATATATATATATATATAGTATATATATATATATACAGTATATATATATATATATATATATATATATATATATATATACCACTGCTTCAGGGGGACATCCTCTTAAATAGTTTTTCAATGGAAAAAAAAACTCACTCTTACAGTTCCTCTTTGCAGGATCAGCTGCTGACTTGCCGCGCAATGAGGGCTTTCAGCATTTAAAAGACTGAGCTGCGGCCATACTGAGGTCTCACTCTCCTATCTCTCGTCACCCAGACTCCCTCTGCTCTAGCTGCTGCTACTGGGCGGCTGGACACCTTGATGTGTTCAGTTTGGCAGCTGTTCCTTGTGAGGCCAGATTGCCTCTGAAAGAGACTTATATTTTTATTTGGCAGAACAGCAATGAAGTTTCTACTCCTGCTGTACTCTCCAGTGCAACTTTGTGACTCAAGATTCACAATATATATACATATATACAGTATATATTAGGGGGCTTACCCCTGCTTGCTTCGTTGGTCAACCCCTCTGGCCTGCGCTATGCGCCAGCCACTTCACGTCTCTGCCACTCGCATTGTGAAGAGGGAGGCTGAACGCACCCCAAGGAGATGTAGTCGCTCCTCCGAAACCCCCTCTTAAACAGTGATACAGAGGGAAACAAATAGTTTTTTTTACCTCCTCTTTGCTCAATCAACTGCTAGCTTGCTGCTGCTGCCATGCTGCATGATCCACATCTTGCATGGTGCCTCAAACATTTAAAAGCCTGTACAGCAGGTGTCCTACTCTGTCTTTTATTTCTGGCCCCGGGCGTGGTTAAATCTGTTGGCACAAAGTCTTGTCTTGTGGGATGCAAGTTCTTGATATTTTTTAGTTTATAATTTTAAAATGGAAAAAGAATATGAAAATCTAACAAGATCACATTAAAGTTCGATAAATTCTGAAAAGAATGATACCAAACATATATATACAGTATATATGTAGGTTTTAAAATAAGCCTGATTTAAAGCGTGACAAAAAATGTGACATAAAAACGTTACATAAAATCGTGGCACAAAATCGTTGCAGTTTTAGGCTTAGGATTTTATATATATATACAGTGGTGTGAAAAACTATTTGCCCCCTTCCTGATTTCTTATTCTTTTGCATGTTTGTCACACAAAATGTTTCTGATCATCAAACACATTTAACCATTAGTCAAATATAACACAAGTAAACACAAAATGCAGTTTTTAAATGATGGTTTTATTATTTAGGGAGAAAAAATCCAAACCTACATGGCCCTGTGTGAAAAAGTAATTGCCCCACTGAACCTAATAACTGGTTGGGCCACCCTTAGCAGCAATAACTGCAATCAAGCATTTGCGATAACTTGCAATGAGTCTTTTACAGCGCTCTGGAGGAATTTTGGCCCTCATCTTTGCAGAATTGTTGTAATTCAGCTTTATTTGAGGGTTTTCTAGCATGAACCGCCTTTTTAAGGCCATGCCATAGCATCTCAATTGGATTCAGGTCAGGACTTTGACTAGGCCACTCCAAAGTCTTCATTTTGTTTTTCTTCAGCCATTCAGAGGTGGATTTGCTGGTGTGTTTTGGGTCATTGTCCTGTTGCAGCACCCAAGATCGCTTCAGCTTGAGTTGACGAACAGATGGCCGGACATTCTCCTTCAGGATTTTTTGCTAGACAGTAGAATTCATGGTTCCATCTATCACAGCAAGCATTCCAGGTCCTGAAGCAGCAAAACAACAGACCAGACCATCACACTACCACCACCAAATCTTACTGTTGGTATGATGTTCTTTTTCTGAAATGCTGTGTTCCTTTTACGCCAGATGTAACGGGACATTTGCCTTCCAAAAGTTTCAACTTTTGTCTCATCAGTCCACAAGGTATTTTCCCAAATGTCTTGGCAATCATTGAGATGTTTCTTAGCAAAATTGAGATGAGCCCTAATGTTCTTTTTGCTTAACATTGGTTCTGTCTTGGAAATCTGCCATGCAGGCCGTTTTTGCCCAGTCTCTTTCTTATGGTGGAGTCGTGAACACTGACCTTAATTGAGGCAAGTGAGGCCTGCAGTTGTTTAGACGTTGTCCTGGCGTCTTTTGTGACCTCTCGGATGAGTCATCTCTGCGCTCTTGGGGTAATTTTGGTCGGCCGGCCACTCCTGGGAAGGTTCACCACTGTTCCATGTTTTTGCCATTTGTGGATAATGGCTCTCACTGTGGTTCGCTGGAGTCCCAAAGCTTTAGAAATGGCTTTATAACCTTTACCAGACTGATAGATCTCAATTACTTCTGTTCTCATTTGTTCCTGAATTTCTTTGGATCTTGGCATGATGTCTAGCTTTTGAGGTGCTTTTGGTCTACTTCTCTGTGTCAGGCAGCTCCTATTTAAGTGATTTCTTGATTGAAACAGGTGTGGCAGTAATCAGGCCTGGGGGTGGCTACGGAAATTGAACTCAGGTGTGATACACCATAGTTAGGTTATTTTTTAACAAGGGGGCAATTACTTTTTCACACAGGGCCATGTAGGTTTGGATTTTTTCTCCCTAAATAATAAAAACCATCATTTAAAAACTGCATTTTGTGTTTACTTGTGTTATATTTGACTAATGATTAAATGTGTTTGATGATCAGAAACATTTTGTGTGACAAACATGCAAAAGAATAAGAAATCAGGAAGGGGGCAAATAGTTTTTCACACCACTGTAGATAGAGTATGTATAATCTATAATGTTTATCTACAAGTAACTGCTTATTTTTTATTTAAATGTATTGATAAAGTTTTAATAACATATTAAAACTAGCTTGCTGTAATGCTAGAAGTATCAAAAATAAGGTGAGTTGGAGTTGTATGTAGCAGAGCATAATTATGATATTATAGCAATAATTGAAACCTGGCTAAACAAAGATGGGGATGAGTGTAACATAGAGGGATACACATTTTTAGGAAGGATAGACAGAACAGAAAAGGAGGTGGGGTTGCTGTTTATGCCAAACAGGATTTAAAAGTCTTCTTCAGTTGGATGATGAACCCCATCTTAGTGAGGACATGTGGCTTCGCCTGGAAAATATTAGGGAAAGAGGTCTTATTTTAGGAGTGTGTTATAGACCACCCAATTCAGACAGTAATTTCAACACACATCTTTTTAGTAATATCAAAAAGGCAAGTTTACAGGGGATATTATAGTCATGGGGACTTTAATTATCCACATATTAACTGGGATAACCTTGCAGATGGAGGAGTACAAGAGTTTTTAGAAGTAATCAGGGACTGTTTTTTAACACAGCATGTTAAAGCACCAACACGGGGTGAAGCCCGTCTGGATTTAGTATTCTGTAATAATCAGGATAGAATTGAGGGTGTAGAGGTGATTGAACCACTAGGGTCAAGTGACCATAATGTAATACAATTCTCAGTATTTTGTAAGAGTACAGATGCAAAGACTAAAATTGTTAAGTTGAACTTTAGTAGGGCTAATTTTGAGCAGATGCGACAAAGTCTAAGTAGGATAGACTGGGATAAGCTTTTAAATGTGGAGACAGTCGAGGAGCAGTGGAACAGGTTTAAAATGTTTTACATGTAATGCAGGACAGATACATACCTAAATTTGGAATTAATAGGAAACTAAAAAAAACTCCACGATGGATTAATAAAGATTTAAAAAGAAGTTGCAAAGGAAAAAATATATGTATTATGTATAAGGCATATAAGACTAATGACTGCAAAGAGAATCGTAGCGTATGAGAACATGAGGGCAACCATTAAGAAGGATATCAAGGAGGCTAAAAGACAGTTGGAGAGGAATATAGCAGATAAGGCGAAAGAAGACCCCAAGAGATTCTTTCAGTATTTTAGTAGTAAAAGAACAGTTAAGGAGGAGGTCAAGTTCATCAGGAATAGTAAAGGGAATTAAAAGATACAGACAATGAAATAGCAGATGCCCTAAACTTACATTTTTCTGAGGTGTTTACAAGTGAGCAAGTGGATAACCTGCCAGAGGTAAACGCAACTACTAAGGAGGTACTGAGGGATTTGGAAATTGTAGAGGGAGAAGTGCTGCTCAGATTAAATAAGATGAAATCAAACAAATCACCAGGCCCAGATAATATTTATCCTCGTGTTCTTAAGGAGGCTAGTGAGTACATATATAAACCCTTGACACATATTTTTAGGAAGTCACTGTGCACTGAAGAGATTCCAAAGGACTGGAAAATGGCAAATATCATCCCATTATATAAAAAGGGTGACAGGGCAGATCCAAGCAACTATAGGCCAGTAAGCTTAACATGCATCACAGGAAAATTAATGGAAGGAATTATTAAGGATAAGATTGAGCAACACATGGCAAGGACAGGAGTTATTCTGAACAGTCAGCATGGGTTCAGAAGAGGGAAGTCGTGTTTTATTAACATGTTGGAATTCTATGAGGAGGCAACCAAAGGATATGATCAAAGTGGAGCTTATGATATTATTTATCTGGACTTTCAGAAAGCATTTGATAAGGTGCCACATGAGAGGTTGGGCATCAAGTTAAAATAAGTGGGAGTTCAGGGTGATGTTTTTAGATGGGTGCAGGATTGGCTCAGACACAGGAAGCAGAGGGTGATGGTGCGAGGAACCTCGTCAGAACTGGCCAATGTCAAGAGTGGTGTTCCACAGGGGTCAGTGCTAGGGCCGCTGCTATTTTTAATACAGTGATCCCTCACTATATCGCGCTTCAACTTTCGCGGCTTCACTCTATTGCGGATTTTAAATGTAAGCATATCTAAATATATATTACGGATTTTTTGCTGGTTCTGAGGACAATTGGTCTTTTAATTTATGGTACATGCTTCCTCAGTTGGTTTGCCCAGTTGATTTCATACAAGGGACGCTATTGGCTGATGGCTGAGAAGCTACCCAATCACAGCACGTATTAAATAAAACTCCTCAATCATATACAATATGCTTCCTGCTCGGTGATTCGCATACTTGAAAGCCCAAACAGCACGTATTGATTTTTGATGGTTGCTTTTCTCTGTTTCTCTCACTCTCTCTGACATTCTCTGCTCCTGACGGAGGGGGTGTGAGCAGAGGGGCTGTTCGCACACCGGCCTAGAGAATACGGACGCTCCTCATAAAAAATGCTGAAAGACTACCTTCACATTGCTCCTTCCTTGCAGCTGCTTTGTCTTCGCAAACTTAAAAGCCCATACAGCCCTATTGATTTTTGATTGTTTGCTTTTGTCTCTCTCTGTCTTTCTCTCTGACATGCTCTGCTCCTGACGCGCACTTCTTTGAAGAGGAAGATATGTTTGCATTCTTTTAATTGTGAGAAAGAACTGTCATCTCTGTCTTGTCATGGAGCACAGTTTAAACCTTTGACTAAAGGGTGTTATTTCATGTCTAAAGGGCTCTAATAATGTTAAAAGACATATTTAGAAGGTCATAAACAGGTTTTCTATGCTCTAACTGTGAAAATATTCGATTTATAACTAAAGAATACTACTTCACGGGAATTCATTTATCACGGTAGGGTCTGGAATGGATTAACCACGATAAACAAGGGTTTACTGTATATATAAACGATTTAGATAGGAATATAAGTAACAAGCTCATTAAGTTTGCAGATGATACCATGATAAGTAGATTAGCACATAATTTGGAATCCATTATATCATTACAGAAGGACTTGGATAGCATACAGGCTTGGACAGATTTGTGGCAGATGAAATTTAATGTCAGTTAATGTAAAGCATTACACATAGGAAGTAAACATGTTAGGTTTGAATAAACAGTGGGCGGTCGGAAAATCGAGAGTATACCTTATGGGAAGGATATTGGAGTCATAGTGGACTCTAAGCTATCAAATTCCCGACAGTGTTCAGAAGCCATTAAGAAGGCTAACAGAATGTTAGGATATATAGCACAATGTGTGGAGTACAAGTCCAAGGAGGTTATGCTCCACCTTTATAATGCACTGGTGAGGCCTCATCTTGAGTACTGTGTGCAGTTTTGGTCTCCAGGCTACTTAAAGGACATAGCAGCACCAGAAAAAGTCCAGAAAAGAGCGACTAGGCTGATTACAGGTCTACAGGGGTTGAATTATGAGGAAAGATTAAAAGAGCTGAGCCTTTACAGTTTAAGCAAAAGAAGATTAAGAGGTGACATGATTGAAGTGTTTAAAATTATGAAGGGACAGTGGATTGAGACTGTTATTTTAAAATGAGTTCATCAAAAACACGGGGACACAGTTGGAAACTTAAGGGTAAATTTCACACAAGCATTAGGAAGTTTTTCTTTACACAAAGAACAATAGACACTTGGAATAAGCTACCAAGTAGTATGGTAGACAGTAAGACATTAGGGACTTTCAAAACTCGACTTGATGTTTTCTTGGAGGAAATAAGTGGATAGGACTGGCGAGCTTTGTTTGGCCGAATGGCCTGTTCTCGTCTAGAGTGTTCTAATGTTTCGTAATTTCTGCATTGGATCCAAAACACAGAAACTGGGAAACAACAGCTTACTTAATTAGGCCAGGGGTCCAATTAAAAATAGACGTTGGTTGGAACAAAAACATGCAACCCAAGAAGGTCTCCAGCACCAAGTTTGAGAACTACTGCAGTAGATGAAATTGTCGAGCTTTTAAAGATAACTGAAGCTCTGAAAGGAAATGTGTCCTGCAGCAAGAGTTAGTTAAGGGTGGACTTCTGTATAATATCATTTTACAGAAAAATGTGCGCTGCATGATCATCACGTATTGGACTGAAGCTTGTCAGTTAATTATATGTAAATTACTAAGAACATTGAGACAGGACTTGTGGTTCATTAACATTTCAAAATACTTTGTACTTTCAATTGGAAATAATCAGGTGAAAGCACAGAATACTTACACTCATACTTGTACTTTATACGTATACTAATGATTGGGTTTTCCACCCAAATATTCAAAAGGAAAAAAGCTCAATTCTGATGAAGGGATCTGCTTTCAAAGATTATTCTGCACTTTACTCATATCATCGGCAAGCACTAGCAGGTAGCTTTACACGAGTGAGATTAATCTTTCATGTACGTTTTAAAATGAGCCTACATTAAAGTGTAAATGAATAGTCTACATTTCATCTTTAAATGTACAATATTCATAGATATGAATCTTTTATAGACAAAATAAAATATGTATCACTATGCAAAACATAGTGAACTCTGAGAGCCCATAATTATGGGTGCTTTGATAAACCACCAACCAATTACCTTTAAATTACTTTTCCATTCTCAGTCTTTGACTTGCTAATCAAATGCATATTAAATTTCTACAGGAGAAATGAAAATTATCTCCAATAGATTGGAGTGGAAGAGCGAACAGTGCTATCTCCTCACAGACCCAGTGGCCTGCGTTCAAATACCATCATCAGTTACATGTTCTCCTTGTATTTTCATTGGTTTTTCTCCCACATTCACAAACAACCAGGTTAGGGAGTTGACGATTCCAAATTGAGTGAGATTGAGTGGGCCCTGCTAGAGAATGGTATCCATTGCTGCCTTGATATTTTCTAGTCCTCTGTGATGCTGAATTGGATAGAATGAGTTTGGGAATGTCATGTTACTTTATGTTATGTTTTAAAACAGACAGTAGCTCTGTCTAGGGAAGCTTTTAAGGCCTAGTGCTGGTGGTAGGATTAGTGCTAGGTTATTTTGCACCCTAGGCTAAGCTTATTAGTGTGTCAATCGAGTATTTGGTCGCTTGTCCTTTTTCACCTCAAATCTGCTTGTTTCTAAACTTGAGGTGTTGTTGTTGTTTCACTTTTGGCAGCTCATTGTTTATATATTTTCCTGAGCAGTAGGTGGTTGCCAGAATCTTACTTTACTTGGTGTTTAAATCTGTGTGGGTTCATTTTCTTGGATAATTAGGGTTAGGGTAAAAGGGCAGCACAATAATCTGATGCCAGTCATGATCATGACAGATCAGGGCCCAAAATCTCACTTTCTGATTTAATGTGAAAGGAGTGTCAACTTGTGTGTTTGGCTGGTTACTCAAAAAAGTGGGACAAATATTATTAGGTAAGTTAATGTTTAACTGAGAGAAGTCTACACATATACTGTTATTTACAAATTTAAAACACATAGCCACTTCATGACTCTTAATGGTGAAAAATGGTTATACGGTATATTCCCATGAGAAGTACTGCAACAACAGGAGAGTTTCGATATAACCTAATCCCTTTTCCAGGTGTAAATGTAGCAACTATTTTCAGAACCTGCTTAGTTCAGTTTAGGGTGATTTAGGTCTGGAGCCTATGCTATCAGCATCAGGAATCAGGTAGTCCTAGAACTCATGCCCAGGAAAATTCATAATTAACAGGTATGATTTAAATAACATGTCCATATTTGGAACTGAGGATGAAAACTGGAAAATCTCAAAGAAAAACTGATACAGATACAGCTAGAACATGTAAATTCTACAGAGACAGTAGCCTGAGTCAAATTCAGACACAGTATCCTGGACTATAGTGTACACCACCAATGCATTTCTTCTTGTCGTAGGCACACAGTATTTTTGAGATTGCCCTTATTGTAATTCAATAATCATCTTTAAATTATGCTGCCGTCAAAAGCAGTTATAATTTATAACTCTACCAGTCCAGTGTTGCAGAGACACAATTTTTAAACTGAATGCAGTATGTATTAAATATGACATGCTGATACCTGCTCCCAACTTTCAAAAACTTAGACCACTCAAAGCCAGACATATTTTATTCCAAGGGTGACAGTGTGGCATATTGTTGCACATTTGATACTAAAATTTTTATTTAGAATGTTACCACTGTATTACATAGTTTAAGCAGGCAATTTTTGGTGAAAGCATTCATAAGGAAGTTGGAAGATAAGGAGGAGGAGGAGGAATATTGTAAGATATCTGCTGGGATGTAGCGGGGTAATTCGGGGCACTTGCTGAGGCAACTTCATGTTGTGTTAACTGTATGTCACACTGTTGACCAGCAGTCATGGGCTGAAAGATAAATACAGTGAATAACAATATTAGAAATTAAATTTGCACACAGACTGAAAAAACATTTTATTAGTATAGTAGAAAGTAAAGTTTACTAATGATATCTCAGGTCCCTTAATTAAAAGATGTTAAGAAATGAATTGTGGGAAAGCACATTATTTAATGCAACATAAAAACTGTATTAATTAGAGACAAGACCATTTCAGCCTTTCTTCATATCTAGGTCTTTTATTTTATCTTTCCAAATAATAATACATAAAGGTTGTGGTAATGGTAATGAGTGGATTGATTTTACAATTCAATAAAGATTTCAAGAGTAAATTACAAGTTTTCAATCAAATGTGCATTCATTTCTTTACTCTTCTACAAAATTCCAATTTAAATGTATGTGCAGGGAGGCACACCTAAGAGAAGGTCCGTGCAAGTAATAAGTCATGCCCTGTTTATAGCAGCAGAAAGCATAATCAGGTAAACCTAACAGAAAGAGCCTGTGCATGTTTTGTCTAGTTTTGTTAGTAATGATATTCATGAGTGTACTCCAGATATGTCCTATTCATATTGAAATTGTGGAGCTAGATGTCAGTACAGGCTTCTTCAAGTTGACATGTGAGGGATTTATGGAACAGTATCCAATATCGAGTGCTCTTTGGAAATGTACAGTTCAGCAAATGTGAAAAAGTGGAGTACCTCTAGCTCTGTGAAAAGTGTACACTATCCAAGAAAGCCTTTTGTCCATAACTTGGAGTTATTGCTCACACTGTTGATCATATTGAAAGGAGACCTCCTATATTGATGTATGGCTTATCACTACAGATGCAAAAACATCATGTCTGTGTGTACTAGAAATGGGACTAAGTCCTAGATATGAACATCTCAAGTAAGCTTCAAGTCCTGACCAGCAAGTTTCAAGTCCAGTCTTAAAGTTATAATGATTAGATTCAAGCAAGTCAAGCTGAGTTGCTGGATTTAATCAGGCAATTAAAGCCAAGTTATTCATTCCAGTAAGTTAAGTCATAGCTGAGAAGACACAAGTAAAAAATTGCTTGCATTTTCACCACTATATAAAATCTATCCATGATAATGTCTGATGTATACTAACATACAGACTGGGAATATTCTCAAGGGAAAAGTGTGTGTACGTATATACAGTACACTTGTTCAAGAGGAGTGGAAGTACAAGATTGGCTTAAAAACTGAACCCTATGAAAGCCTGGTGTTTCATTTCATCAATTCCATCCAGAGACCAGGCCAGATCAGACCAACCAGTTCATAATGCAACACAAAGGTAATGAACCATTTGGTAAACTGGGTGCCTAGACTCCTAGCAAGAAGAGCTGCTCTCCAGCCAAGTTGCATTGCCGTAATTTGCCACACTCCTTTGCTGTGCCTCTGATTTACCACATTAGGAACTTCAGTCTAGAGACTGTTACTCTATAATGCTTGAATAAAGCTGTAAACGTGCTGTCCTGAACTGGTGCTCTGTCTTACCCCCAGGTAAGTACAACTGCAGATGTAGACTTCAGCTGCATTTCCTTGACAGGCTGGTAAGTGTAAACATATTAGGAAAATAGCTGAAGATTTGAAACATTCAGGTTTACATAGTAAAACAGTTTAATGGTAAGAATAGGGTCACCTGAGGACTCCTCTATGATGAAACACTTTGTAATTAAACTCCATTCTAGGAGTGCAGAATCAGCTAGGCTGCATGGTACACTATTATACTCTCCACTGCCATTTCTTAGATTGTCACATATTCTACTTCTTCCTAAACAGCTTACTGAATTTCCCATTGTTGTTTTTGGTAGTAGCATTTTTAGGTGTAGTTTGATGACATCTGTGCTTTTGTGTTTAAAGTGGTTAACAGGTTCTTGGCAAGGCTAATGGCCATGCAGTCATCCCCTTTTGCAATTTGATGTCATGTGTAAATGTTATTTAAAAGGATATTATTCTGCACAAGAAGTTATATTAACACACATTGCTGAAACTATGTCCTCGTCAGCCATTTTCTTTTACTGAACCGTGAATACATGACTGTATTACATGAGGCAGGAAATGACATATTCTCTTTTAATACATACTGTAGTCGGCGAAGCGTAAGGCGAAGTCAAGCACAGGTAAAACGCGTGTCTAAAGAAATCTCACAGTCCAAACGTTTGTTTTAAAAATGTTTAGTGAAAGTTAAAAGAAAATAATCCACACAAGAATAAAAGAAAAAATAGTTACACATGTAGAATAAAAGGAAAAAAAAAAGGAAAAATGTATCTTGTCTAAACTTAGCTTTTCTTGAGGATCTTTAGTTATTTCTATACTTAAAAGTTCTTCTTCTGTACGCTATAAGCACACAGCTTCGTGCTTAAATAAGTGCGTTTTCTTTATGTGTTACTTCACACATTCAAAGAGCCCGTAGGCCATTAAGCACGGTCACGTGCACAAGCATGATCACAAGCGCGGTTTAAAACCGTATGCCTCTACACCTTACACATGGCAAGGCTGTCACTAACTGAAGAATAATGTTTACTCAAAGCTGTTAGAAATGGCAAGAATATACCAATACAATTCTACTTATGGGGGTTATAGGAACCTCCCATAGATTATGCATTGTCATCTAGTAAAATATTTATGAATCTTATAGAACTAGGAAAATGGCTCTTACACATAAATTGAACAACTACATACTATACCATCAATTTCAATATTATTAGGCATTTCTTGGTAACTGCAACATGCTCATTAGTTTTGCTTAAGCCGTGTATATTATTAGTCTTTGAACTTTCTAAGATTGAACATATGATGTCAGGTAATATAAAAGTGAAAAAGGGGTAGTCATTTTTTTTATCAAATAGTACCACATTTCAATCACTATTGCTTGGTAAAATTTTATTTGCTTTCCCAAAATTCTGTGATCTCCAAATTTTCACATTCTTTTTATCTTCACATCCACCATTTTATTAATTTCATTACACAGCATGAGGCTTTACTTTACATTTACTGATGTCTTACCATATCATTGCAGCAGAGAACTTTGCAAGAAAAGGCTGCACTTGAAATGGACACACACAACTCGAGCAGCAGAAATACCACCAACACACCAACCACACCCTTTCTTAACTGTGACCCCTTTGAAGAAAACATATAATAATGAATATAGACTTTTTCAGAAATCCAAGTTATATCATATAAGTAACAGAACATTTTACAGTGTGGTGCAAATACACTACATACCTGGAATACTCGGTATTTGTGCTCCTGTTAAAGGAAAAACAGGCAGAGTTTATTCTCATGGTAAAAATTAGAAAAGGTTAGAGACACAGTGATTTACTGTATAATCTTAATCAGGTTGACTAAAAAAAGGAAAAAAAACAGGTTAGCTATACAGGAGGGAATGGATGAAGCAAATCCAGGCAACATGAAAGGAGTGAAAGACCATAGAACAGAGGTGCCCAATGCATCGATCACGATCGACCGGTAGATCGCAAAGGTAGTGCAGGTAGATCGCGTTGCATTAAAAAAATTTTTTTTGAAATATTAGTCTATCATATACCCTCCCTATGGCATTTGCCACCTGACTGACATACAGGGCGGACAGTCTGAGATCTCTTTTCTTCTGTCATCCCGCACGCACGATAAAATGCGCGAGCTACTGCAAAACTCCGGCTATCTGAGTGATCTAGTTAACCTTCCAATTTATATCGACTAAAGAAGGGATTTAAAAAAAAAATGTTTGGGCAGGGTATGGGCTGGATGTGGAATTGGAAGAGGATTTTTTTCTCACAATGTCACAATCGAAGTACGTTTGTCTGATCTGTCAATCTATCATTGCTATTCCAAAGAAGGAAAATGTGGAAAGGCACTTTCGAACTGTTCATAAAAACTACGGAACTGACGTCCTTCCAAAAAGCGATCTGAGAAAGAGAAAGTAGAAGGAACTAAAATCGCAGTTAATCAGACAGCCGTCATTTTTCACTCGGCTGAATTGAAAACTTCCTTGACTGCATTATTCGGCTCTACTTATTTATGCGAGTCAGCCTTTTCCCACATGATGATTATTAAATCCAAATACTGTAGTGACCATAAATGTATTGAATTGTTATTGTGCCATAAAGGTTATTCAGTTATGCAAGGTACGACAACATACATTTCATGTATAAAGTATATTCAGTATATATATTGTCAGGGATGCCAGGGGCAACGACCCGGCCGGGATGCCGTGAGGGACCGGAAGAGGGTCAAAGCCCACCCTGGATCACGTGGGGGCCACCTTCCTGGTTGTTCTGGGTGCCACGGGTTGAGGGCATGGAAGCCCTACCCTGTAGGGGCCCGTGGTCACCTCCAGGAGGCCCCCAATGCCTTGGGGACCTGATGCCCCAGCACTTCCGCCACACCAGGAAGTGCTGGGGGGAAGACTTTGGGAGACACCCTGAGAGCTGCCGGGAGGACAGCCGGCACTTCTGCCACGCTGGGGCATGGCCAAGCGAGGAATGCCGGGAACACCTGGTGCTCATCCGGGGACTGCATAAAAGGGGCCATCTCCATTCATTCAGGGCTGGAGTCGGGAGGAGGCAGGACGAAGCACAGAGGAGGTGTGGAGGCGGCCCGAAGAAGGCATTTGTGGCCAGGACTGAGTGATTGTTGGGGTTTGTGCACGGGACTGGGTCTGTGTGACTAATATTGAAATGTTGAAAAGAACTGCACAAATTAGGTGTCTGATGGGAAAAGATTATAGAAGAAATGGAAAAAAAGACTCTAATGGCAGGACCAGTCTGTAAAATCTGGAAATTGTGCTTAATGACCTGTGGGATAGAAAAGAGTGTTAGGGTGGGAAGTAAAGATGACTGGTATGTAGGCTCCATTTTAGGTATTCTTTATTAAGATGAAAGTAGAAGGGTAGCCTCCAGGGAAGTTACAAAGAGTGGATTTGTTGTAACCCATGATGGAGAACTGAATGCAGTGATAAAGCTCAGAGTGTAGTGTGGATGGAGAAACTGATAGGAGATACAGAGTAAATCTTGATATGCTCTTGATATATAAATATCAAAGCAGCTGACATTCAAAAGTTTTTAAGACAGTGGTAAGACCATCAATGATGTATAAAGCTGAGACACAGGCAGTGAAGGGAGCACAAGAGAACAGATTAGATGTGGCAGAAATGAAATTGAGGTGTAGCGTTACAAAGAAGGACAAAAGACAAAATACAACAATCAGAGGTACATCAAAAGCAGAAGAGATATCTAAGAAAGTACAAGAAAATTGGCTGAAGTGTTATGGACATGTGATGAAGAGAGACAAAGAATATGTCGGCAAAAGGGAGGTAGGAATGGATGTATAGGCGAAGAGAAAATGAGGGAGGCCAAAGCAGAGATGGATGGACAAAGTAAAAGAAGATTTGAAAGAAAATGGTCTGACTGAATACGAGGTGCAGGTCAGAGCTGTACAGAGAAGGTTGATCAAATACTCAACATCACCTAGAAGTGGAAGAAGGAGAAATAGAAAAGAACAAGAAAAACAAAATATAGTAGTAGTCGTAGAATCTGCTCCAGGCACAGATGAGGGAGGGCTCTGTCCACAATATGGGAAGCAGGGCTAGCACCAGGGAAAAATCTATGGGATTCATATTAAATTCTGCATTGGGAGGCTGTGAAATTTTTGTTAAAAATGGAGTCACCGAGACTACCCAAGTGAAACTTTACTTCTACTTTCAGCCCCACTAAACAGCAAAGTAACAATGTAAACTAATTACTAAAATCAATTTGAATTTTTATTTAATCAACGGATATTTCATTATCCAATTAATAACTTCTGACAAAAAGAAGTACTTGTTATCTTTTACCTCCAACATACACCTACCCTAACAGATTCAATGATCTTCAGGACAACATATTTTGACATCTCAAAGGAAGACTATTGTGAGGAACTAAGAGAAGATGTGAGCTGAAAGAGGAAGACTATTGTATGAAATTCAGAGGGGAAGTGAGATAGGTGCTGGGTGGTGGTGAAGACATGATAGATAATTGGAACACTACAGCTGAAGTGATAAGGGAGAGAGCTAGGAAGGTGCTTGGTGTGATATCTGGACATAGGAAGGAAGACAAAGAGACTTGGGGGCTGGAATGAGGAAGTACAGCAAAGCATAAAGAGGAAAAGAATAGTGAAAACAACTAGGATATCCAGAAAGATGTACAAAAGCAGACAGGTGTACAAGGAGAAGAGGTGCAAGGTGAAGAGAGAGGTGACAAACGGTAGGGAAAAGGAGTATGTCAAGCTGTGTGAAGCTGGACACAAAGGAAGGAGAAAAGTACTTGTACCAATTGGCCAGGCAGAGGGACCGAGTAGGGACGGACGTGCTGCAGGTCAGGGTGATAACGGATGCAGATGTAAATTTGCTGACAAGCAGGGAGAGTGTGTTGATAACTGATAAACATTGAATATGAGTGATAGTGAAGATTGGATGAAGGGGATATAGTAAATCACAAAGTACCAGGAATCAGCAAGGCTGACGTGAGAAAAGCTATGTAGAGGATGAAAATTGGGAAAGCAGTTGGCCCAGGCAACATACCAGTGTATGCATGGTGATGTTTAGGTGAAATCTTGAAAATTTAGAAGATGACTGAGGAGGGGAGAAGAGGTATATTAGTACCAATTTTCATGCACACGGGAGATGCGCAGAGCTGTAGTAACTACAGGGGTATCAAGTTGATAAGCCACAACATGAAGATATGGGAAACAGTGATGGATGCTAGGCCGAGAGGGGAGGTGGAGATCTGTGAGCAGATCTGTGTGCCAGTAAAGAGTACTACAGATGTAATGTTTGCTTTAATTGTGTTGATGGGGAAGTAAAGAGAATATCAGAAGGAATCACATTGCACATTTGTGGACTTATAGAAAGCGTATGACAGGGAGTTATGGTACTGTATGAGGAAGTCGAGAGTAGCAGAAAAGTATATGAGGGTGGTGGAGGATATTTATAAGGACAGTGTGACTGAGGTGAAGTGTGAAGTAGGAATGACAGCCTTGTTCAAGGTGACAATGGGATTACATCAAGGATTGGCTCTGAGCCCTTTCCTTTTTGACAGATGAAGTCAGACAGGAGTCTCAGTGGACTATAATGATCGCAGATTACATTTTGATGTGTAGTGAGAGTTGACAGCAGGTTAAAATGAACCTGGAGAGGTGAAGGTACACACTCGAGTGAAGGGGAATGAAAGTCAGTAGGAGTATTACGTAGTACATGTGCGTGAATGAGAGAGAAGGTGCTGGAAGGGTGCAGCTGCAAAGAGCAGATGTAGTGAAGGTAGACAAATTTAAATACTTGGGTTCAACAGTCCAAAGAAACAGAATGCGCAGCAGAAAGGTGAAGAAGAGAGCACAGGAAGTATGGACTAGACGAAGAGGAGTAGTAACAGTGATTTGTGCTTGAAGATTACCTGCAAGAGTGAAAGGGAAGGTTTATAAAATGGTAGTGAGACCATCTTTGTTGTATGGTTTGGAGACAGTGGCACTAACAAAAAGGCATGACACAGAGCTGAAGTGGCTGAACTGAAAATGCTACAGTTTTTGCTCTGGATTAGGAATGAGTATGTTAGAGGTACAACACAGGTACAGCAGTTTAATAACCAAGTGAGGGAGGCTAGATTGAGATGGTTTGGGCATGTACAGAGGAAAGATGAGGGGTACATTGGAAAAATAATTTTGAGGATGGAACTACCAGGCAAGAGGAAAAGAGGAAGGCCAAAGAGGAGGTTTATGATGTGGCAAGGGAGGACATGAAGGCAGTCAGTGTGGCAGAAGATGATGTAAAAGACAGGGATAGATGGAGACAGATATGCCACTGTGGCAAACCCTAAATGGAAGCACCCGAAAGAAGAAGATATATGCACTGTATATAATTGTATTAAACTGATCCATCAGTTTGACAAATGATCCTTCTATATAAAAGCGGTCGGGTGTCCTTCCATCCCGTGAGTGCTACGCAGGCGTGGAGTTTCACACGCCCCGTCCATTTTGCAATGCGATGGGATTTGTAGTTTCGTTTTTCCAGGTAAAAGATGATTTTCTACTCCAGACTGCGATATCTTCTTCTTCTTCTTTCTTACTATATAAAAGCGGTCGGGATTGTCCTTCCGTCCCGTGAGTGGAAAGCGTAGCGGTATTCCGCTTATCACAGACTTACTACTTGCAGCTTGTGGTACGAAGCGACATGATGTGAGCAGAGTTCTGGTGCTCCCATCTTTCCCTTGCTTTTGTGCGCGATGCACTGGAAAAATAGACAAAATTATGTCTCTGGAAATAATTAATGTTGATGGAGTACAAATGCCTCATCGTGTAGTAAATATCAAGGGGGTTCAAAAGGGCGACCTCAATATAGAAAAAAAGTTTAAATTTCATCACAAAAATAACAGAAACTACGAGTATTAAAGTAATACTGCTCAAATGCAATATAACCAAATTAATGAGTTTGTATAAAATATCAAATTGATCTACATATTGAATTGCCTTAAGAAGTGGTCAACTTAAAAGTCGGTCGCCTTAAAATGCGGGTCAGCCTAGTTAATGAATATATAGTGTGAAGGAATTAAGTTCTTTATCACAAAGAAAATAAACCACTCCAAATTAACACAAGGAATGGTACTTACATACATATAAGGTCTGTCATAGTCGTCCATAGCTATAATCAAATCTATACCACAAAAGATGATTCCAATACCAGATGAAATGCTGCTGATGATATTCATGGCTAGGTTTCCATTAATCTGTTAAAAAAAGATATCACTGTAAATTGGAATGCCATATTGATAATCATCTTCTATAATGTATATATATATTTAATATCATATTTCAATGTCAATTTATCTGTTCAACAAAACATCACAATGTATAAGAATAAATACATTTATTACAAAAAATGTGTTGTTGCTACATAGCTGCTCAATGGATAGAAATCACTGGGGCTTGTGTTCTCTTAAATACAACCAAACATATTTAATTTGAAAAGGACCTGTTTGACAAATTGTATAATGCTTCATTAAAGGTAATGAGGGGCATATTTCATATAGCTGACTTTAAAGTCAAAAGGCACATTCATTTAATGCAGCTTGTAAAGGAATATTCATCTCACAGTAGTTACTGGACATACTATGACTACATGTCTTAGCTAAACCCTGAAAATGTAAGGAAAATTACTTCACTTTCACTCCAAGGGGCATGGTGTTAACATGCTGACCTGAACAGAACAGTCCACCCTATACCTAGAAACTTCTTCCTGCTCTTCCTGTGATATTCCCAGATGTTTTCAAGGACATTCAGGGAGATATAACCCCCCCAGTGAATACTGAGTCTGCGTCTGGGACGTGGCTGTTTGAACACTTATGGTAGGTGCACAGAAAGCATACTAATTACATTCCCAAACCACTTCAATTAGCTCCACTTATTATGGAGAGACAGTGGTTCTGCCTTGAGGTTCTCTCATATTCCGGTACTCTTCATTCAGTCACAGAGACTAAATCTAGCTATTCTTCACAGGAGCATCAAACCTCCAGTTAGAATTCATGATCTCATTCTTTTGGCCACTACCCAAAGCTATTTAGATAGGCGAGGTTGGGGATGTAAATTGACAAGTAAATTACAAACTCTGTCCTAGAGCTTGGCTCCCGTTTTACCATCCACGGCCCCATATGATGTCTGCAAAACTGTGGCTGCTCTACAAAATTAGTTGGTTACTCTCACAAACTTCTTTAACCACACTTATGAATAAGACCCCAAAATAATTAAGATCCTCCATTTGAGGCAGCTGCTCACTACTTACATGTAGAGAACAAGCTATTCCTTTTGGGAGAAGAGCAATTGTATCTTTACTGTATAATTCACTCTTTCACAAGCTGAGGTTTAATTCAAACAAGCATTGTTTTTTGCCATTTACAAAGTTTTAGGCCATGTCACACTTTTAGAGCTGTAAAGACAGATATTCATCGAGTTTCATGCGTCATTAAGAAGTGTACTATTATACTAATGGTTGTTATTAGCAATACAAATTCTAATCAACTGACTGCTAATGCAAAAACATTTTAAACAAATAATACATGAGACGTAGAATATAAAAATCAGAAAAGGAACCTTACTAATCAGATCATATTATGTTGTTATATCATATGATCATGTAGTAAAATCTATTCTGTGGCAGTGACTCTATGTGTCTTTGTTTAAGGCCAATGCTTTAATGAAAAAAATGTAAAGTTAACATGCAGCTGCTTTGTTTATCCAGCAGGGGTGAACATCACAGACAATTCAGATCAATTTCCAAAAACTCCTTACACCAGAAGCTTAAAGAAACCTGACAGTTTATAGATGTTCTTTCATTACAACCAAGAAGTCTAAAGCAGGAATTACAACACTTTAACATTGTTTGCATCAAACATAAGCAATGAATATTTGCATACTTTTCCATAGAAAAGACAATTAGGACATTTATTTTGTTTATTTTATTATTTGTTAGACTTTTTTTTAAATCTGTACAAGAACCTTTTTTTCTTCAGTATTTGCCTAAATGCACAGTTATATTAGTAAATGCTTACACTTTTGTCACTGATCTAGTAAACTTCACACTGGATATTGCATAATATAAAATTAAATCAACTAACATAAGCAAATGTTTAAAAACAGTGCAGTGTGGGTAATGCTCTGAGTATGTCATGTACAACATGGCTTGAAATGGCATAAACAAAACAAAAGATGCTACTACATCATTAAAAGCATTTGTATGTATAATCACTAGTTTAAGATTCCTCCTGTTTCAGCTATTACTTCTGGAATAAACAGACATTTGTAATAACTGACACCTAAGAAGGATGCTTGAAGAAACATCTGATGGCACAGCAGACAGCTAAATATTAGAAACTGGGTTACTTAGTGAGAAGAAGTTCAGACAGCATGAACTGTTAAAATCATATTACGATTCATAATATATTCTCCTGGATTAAACATTTAATATGCCCAGGAAGAAAAGTTCATAGAACTTGAAAAAGAAAGAGCTTCAGCGATTTTAACTTACCAAGGATTGATTATGATATCTGTCTGAAGCAACACTCAAAGATCCTGAAATGATATACTGGGAAGAAAGACAGAAAATGTCACCTGTTGGCAACCTGCAGTCATTCAATCCTAAACTGTAAATCACTGACTAACAAGTAAATATATTCAAAAGTCTGGAAATAGTCTATAGTGTTGTAACTTAATATACAGTGAATTACATTAGACACTTTATTTAAAGTGGTTTGTAATTGTTAACACAAAATGTTGTTTATGTGGTCTACTTTTGCATTAAGTAGAGGATAGAAACTAAATTTGAAGGTGTATTAACTTTATTTGGCAAATAAAAATGGCTGTCTTTACATATTTCAAAAGATCACGGGGAACTTTGCATCCACTAAAATTAGCCACAACCTTATTATGGGTTACCTGAATGTTTGAGAGGAATTTGCAGAGAATGGGAAAAAGAGTAAAGATTTATGTACACCCCTTGGGAAGACAAGTTCTTCATGAAGTTCTACATGAAGATGAAGCAATGAAAACATTCAGATTTGGCTTGGCTTCACTTGTTGTATCATCCATCCTATATACTTCTATACCGTGCTGAGAACTGAACTGTGTAGTGTTTTCACATTTTTATTGTCTTGTTTGAGTGATGCATTTACAGTTTAAGTTTAATTCATGTTTTATAAATAATATAAATCTTCTAATACAATAAGGGAAAGTCTTTAGAATATATTGCTACATTATACAAGGGATAGTCAAGCTAAAGTTAGAAAACAAGGCTTATTAGAAAATGGAACAAACTAACAAAACTGATCATCTAATTTCTCAATGTAGTTCTCAATGCACTTGCACCACCTGCCTGAAAATGGCTGGATTCCAGCAGAATAAAAGATTTTGTTTTGTCACTGCAACCACTTGTACACCACTTCCTTCACATCGTCATCTGTCTTGAATCAACAATCATCCAGATGTTTTATAGTGGCCCAAAAAGGTGTAAATCTCACGGTGCCAAATCTGGCGAATAATGAGAATGTGGTGATACCTCAAACTTTGGTTTCTCCAGACAAGCCTTGGTGTTCTTAGCAGTGTGTTGGCAGGCGGGCGCCGATTGTCTGCAGCAAAAAGACTCATTGAGACAGCAGTCCTCGCCACATGGATCAAATAGCAGGTTTCACATTGGTCTCCAACAAGTCACAGTAACTTGAACTAGTGACTATAGAACCCCTCAGCATGTAGTGTTTGGCAATAACTGAGGTGCACGAGTGAACAGGACAAAACCTTATTCTGCTAAAATCCAGGTACTTCCAGGCAGGTGGTGCAAGTGCATTGAGAAGGGTGGAGACTTCACTGAGAAATGGTATTATCAGTTTTGTTAAGGTTTGTTCCCATTTTCTAATAAATCCTGTTTTCTAACTTTAGCTTGACTCCCCCTCATATAACCAGTTAAAAGACACTTAATTTAATCTAATTTTAATGTGAAAAAAATATCCTTATGGTTTGTTTTTTCCATGACAACAATTTTGAATGAGACACAGTAGGTCTACATGTACATACTGTAGGTATCATAAAACTGAAAGTAAAAGAAGTGTCAAGAATGGAGCACTGGAAACATGTTTTATTTTTATTTGCTTCTTACTAATGTATGTTGTATAAAAGTAAAAAATAATGCAGTTGAAAATATACAGTACCTGGTATGTTTTACTAATTATATATCTATGTTTTATAAAATCATATGGATTTATTTTTCTTTGTTATTTATGCATTAATATTATTCTTACCTAATCATATATTTTTTTCTTGTAACTTACTCTTTAACATCTTGTAAAGCACTTTGAGCTACATTCTTTGTATGAAAATGTGCTATACAAATAATGTTGTTCATGTATGTCCCAATTTATTGAGACATTTATTACCATATGTAAAACGGGGGGTTGAAATTACCTCAGACCTGAGACAAAACCCTCCTCAAATGCCAATGTGTTTTATTGCCTATTGTTTTAATCTTAGAAAGAGATGCATACAAAATCAAGGAAATCTTGCATTTCTAAAGCCAAATATCAAGGTTAAGTAGATGGTGGTTATGCAGTAAATGATGCAGCCTGCCAAATGACTCTAAATGTGATATCCTTCCGCTTAAGAAAAGTGGTGTGACACTTTCTGGAGCCAATGGCATTCTAACTAAGTAAACCCTGTTGAACACTTTCTGTTGAAAGGTTAGAACTGAGCGGTCCCCTTTCCACTACAGAATGAGAGACAATCTCTCAGGCTGCAGTAAAGCTTAGGATGAGCTAAACTTAAGCAGCACAGAAGCTCATTCCTGCATATTTAAAGGGCAGCTTACTTGAATGGTTTCACGCTGAACTCAATTTACCTCATGGGAACCATTTAACCATATTTAGGTCTTTTGACAGAAACCACATTAATCAACTCCATTCTGATTGCTAATTGATTATTCTTGACCTTTAGAAAAATCAGCCATGCTTTGATCGTGTCTAAACAGAAATTTCATTGTGCCTTTTAACTAGGACAGTGTTTGAAATACTGTTTAGTTTAAGTAGCTATTGTACAGAAGAAATACCTTATACAAAGCAAATCTAAGAGATCAACAATTTCTTCTCCTGTGGCATGTAAATGCAATGCTCGATCACAAATGAAACAAAGTATACGTCCCCATGGCACAGGTCCACATTCTGCCCACAGCTGGTTTAGATTAAGTTCTACTTTCCAAATAATTTGTTTTAAATTCCAATATGTTCCTGGTCTCAAAATTTTCCAGTATTTAACACTGTTGATATCTCTGTTACTCCTTGCTCTGATCGTTTCACGTTTTGGTATTTTGTCCCACAATATGTTGAAGCAGGGGTCCTCATTTTCAGTCCTACAGGCTCACAGATGGCTGCAGGTTTCTGTTCCAGTTTGTTAATTGGAAGTTAATCATCAATCAAGAAACATGATACTTTTCATTTTTGTTAATTCGTTTGATGATTCCCAACCTTTAATTGCTTCTTGTAGTTTTAACTAGCTGATAAAATAAAAGGGAGATGCAAATGAAAAAGGAACCAGCAGACCAACATCTAACTTGATTCCAATTACACCAGTGTGTATTTAACAGGAAAAATCAATTATTAAAAATAAATAGAAGATAGAAAAATGAAGACCTAAGAATTACTAATCTTCTTTGTAGCACTAATTATTCAAATGATATTGGCAGAAACAGAAAAATCTATAATACAAAGCTGACCGGATGAGACCAAATGAAAAAATTAGCAAGACATAAAATTTTTAAAAAGTTACGTTATCAGTAAGGATTGGTTTCAAAAAAGGCAATTGGGCTGGAACAAAAACCTGCAACAACTGTGATCTTCTAGGTCTGGATTTGAGCACTCGGGCTCAATCATGCATTGTTATCTCAAGACCGAAAATAAGCAATATTAAGAACTTTTGAGTCAGCATGGTTTTAAGATTAAAAAGCTAAAAATAAAATAAAAAACTTACAAATATACCTCCCCAAATAGAAATACCAGTAAAATTCAACATTGAGAAACTTGTTAAAAGAATGATGCCAATTAAGATGTTTAGTATTCCAATCACGATCTGGACAACCTGTAAACATAAAACAAGACAGTTGAGAGAAAAGGAAAACCAGTGAAGACCTGCTTCAAATTCTCTTTCATTCCGCTATATCTATTAAAAAATGTATTTTGAAAAATAAGTATTTTTGCACAAATACTGAGGTTCATTTAAATAGTCTTTTGGAATGATCTGACTAAAATTTTGCCAATTTAGTATCTCCTTGTGAAGACACAATTATTACACGTGTATGCGTGTTTGATTGCCTGTGCCCTGCAGAGCAACTTTAAACAAATAGTTAATTCAAGATCTTCTTCCACAACAGAGTATAAACCCGTATCATCCAGTATTTCCACATTATCCTCGTTCCACATCAGAAATGAACATCACAGATAAGACATTAGAGATCTTTACTGAAAATTCCATTCATAAATTTTAACAGTAGGGTTTGCTGATCTGAATTCACTTGCCAATTTAAGGCGACACCTAACTACAAATGTCATTTATGTATTTTAAGCTGAGCATTTTAAACATCCCATTAAGAAACTGTGGCAGCATATTTTAATACTTTTAGTAACAAGCACTGCTTTGCACACATTATGATATAAGTTTATTTTGGTATGCTGGATATTCAAGGAATCTTTGGTTTTCTGTAACCAGAAAGGACTGAATATCTAATAATTTCATTAAATGGCCACTCGTTAACATGTGGATATCATGGCATCGCCAACCTAAGAAACAGACTAGTGCAAAGTAACACATGTTGTTGATACCACTTAACCTTGAGAAGGCCACTATTGTAACAAGCAATTAGATTGTAACAAACAATTAAATTTAAAATACAATTTATTTTTGTACAGCCCAAAATCACACAAGGAGTGCCTCAATGGGCTTGAACAGGCCTTGTTTATTGACAGCCCCCCAGCCTTGACTCTCTAAGAAACAAAGAAAAAATTCCCAGAAAAAAAAAACCTTGAAGGGAAAAAATGGAAGAAACCTTGGGAAAGGCAGTTCAAAGAGAGAACTCTCTCCAAGTAGGCTGGGTGTGCAGTGGGTGTCAAAAAAGGGGTAAATACAATACACAGAACAGAACACAAGTAATCCTCAATACAATATAATAGTAATATTACAGTAGATTCAGCAGTAGATGATATAACATAATAGGATCAAGATTTGTTCAGAATCCTGGAGACCTCGGCCATCAAGCTGCCTCCACCTATTGGTCATTCCACAGCTGAGTCAGTGCTGGTTAAGCCAATCTGATGAAAGGAACCTTCTACCTGACAAATCCAGTGCTCCTCCATCAGAGATGACATTTCCTTAATAAGTGAATACAAACAGTAGTAAAAACATATACTTTCAAAGCCTTAGTGTGAGCCTACACGATCTTTATGTTTAGTGCTCGAAGTTTATGCTGTGACAATTACATTTAATTCTGCAATTTACCAGTTTACCTTGGTTGGAACTCCTACTCGTGTGTAATTCAAATTAAATTCATAATATACATACATGTACAACTCAAGATATCCTTATTTACTTTTTATTCAAGGTAATTTGAACCTCCTTGCAGTCTAGCTTGCCAAGCACAATATGAAGTATTCATGTATGGATAAATGGATAATATCAGTGTTCTCCCCAGAAATTTTTTCCAGCTGGGTGGCAAGAAAAAGTAGCCGGGTGGGGCGGAACGGGGAAATTTGGTGGTGGGGAAAATTAAATGTGCACTATTTTTATTAGTTAATTATTATTTTACAAAGCTCAATATGATTTCCATTTTTAAGGTTTGACACTTGTGCCAGAATATTTTTATTAAATTTAAGAAGTATCCAATTCAGGATCCTGCAACCCTAACAAAAATTTTAAATAACAATTGTTATGACATAAACCAAGAGGCACAAGTATTGTCGCTGTCGGTAAGAAAAGTGAAAACAATGAAAAAAAGTATAGGAAACCTAATAAAGAAAAATGTTAAAATATTCTTCAAAGCCAACTTGCATATGCAGAAGGTGTCTTCAGTTAAATATTTATTCTTCTTTTCTTCCTACAGGCCCAGTTGTCTGAAGCTTTCCCATAATCAAAGTCCCCAGGATCTGGGCCCCCCAAGGAAATCACTCATCATACACTGTCATAGTGACTGTACTGCAAAGTCATCAGACAGCCGTCTAGTGTCACTGGCCATTTTCAGCTTAATCTGGGGAATGTTCAGAATATTTTGAATTTCCGTTAAACCAGCCATCCTAACTGAAGAATTTTGGAAGAAATAGAATAGCTGCCTTAAGATGCTCAGTTTTGTTAAATAAGGTACAGCAGCTGCTGCTTGGGCACTTGCAAGGGCCAATCAGTGGTTTTACACAGTGCCAGTAGACCAAGAGTCCAGATCTTTTATCTCTAAGCAGTTTTGCCCCACCTTTCTTTTTCCCAATCATAACGGCCACTCCATCTGACCCTAGTCCAACCAAATTAGCATTTTTCAAGCCTAGAGTGTCCATTGTCTCACTCACTAAGCAGTGCATTGCTTATAGTCTCCGCAATCATATTGCGGGTTGATGCAAAACTAACTCTGACCTCTTTAGTGACCTGGCAAACATATTTAATGTTGATAATTAATTGTTTTATATCTGAGATATCTGTGGTTTCATCACACAGAATACTGAAAAACTTTTCAACGTGTATATTTTTCAGTATGTTAGATTTTATTTCTGATGCTAAGACATCCAGCAGCTCTTGCATTAGTCTTTCAGAGTTGTAATGTGAATTGAGGTGTTGTAAAAAGGAACAACCCATTTCTTTGCAGTGTTCCAACAGCTTTTCAAACAACGTTGTATGTGGCAACTCATTTTTTGCCAAACAATGTATGGATCTTAAAGCTCCCACAAAGGCATCGCTCTGTAAATTATTTAACACAGATACAGATCTTTCAATTTGACCAATTCGAGTTTGCTGAAGTACATCCTTTAGTAAAAGGTCAGCAGAAGACTCCATGTGCGTTTTACTTTTTTCATGGTCCAGCAAGCTTTCTTTTCGAATTCTTGTGTATGGCACATTTACCCAAAGTAACCCCTCCTTGGGTGGTGTTTGTTTGAGTATTTCATGCACAATGAGCACCACGTAAAATTTTCTTTGACCATTAGCCAATCAAAATCTTTAAACCATTGTTTGTTTATAACAGATAAGCGGTGCTTAGATTTATCAATTGGCAGAGTGTGTGCTGAAGAGACTTCTCCTGATTGACCAGCCTCTGCAGTGTCTTTGTCTGAAATTGCCACATGAGGAGTTGATGCCACACCTTCATTAGTTTGTGACGTCTCTTTTCTGAAATAACTGAGCAGTGTTGTTTTCTGAACACTTCTTTTGCTGTTTTTTGTTGGTAAAACGTTTGAAAAAAATGTAAAGTACCTATGAATAAGACTTTTGAGTGGGAAAGGGAGAGCCTGTTGGATATTCAATTCACACTTGCACTACGGAAGATACGCATTCTCGACATTTCTACTTTATTATCGCTGTTTATCTCAAGATTAAATTCGACATGTTGACTTTATTCTCATTGTTTGTCATTAAAGTAGAACATCATAAACTAAACTTCATCTTAAAATGAATCTTTCGTCATAAATTATGTAGCAACATGTCGACTTTATTCTCATCATAAGCGTCAAGATTAAAGTGGAAATGTCAAGAATAAAGTCAGCATCTCTACTTTATTCTCGACATATAGTTTTTTTTCTTCACTTCACGTATTTTTTTTTTTTTCTTCACCGTGGCCCTAATACGCTTCCGTACAAAACCCTCAGCAATTCAGTGACAAAACTTTTGCTCAGGATAGTGTGTGCTGCAAGGGTTTCTGCACACTTTTTGCAATATGAACACAGGTCAAAATATGAGCAAATATAAGAACGGCAGATGGGGCCACTTTAAATAGGAACCACAGTGAGTGCTACAAGGATTTTTGCACACAGAACACACCTAATGTTTAAACAACTGTGTATATGTATATATATATATATATATATATATATATATACATACAGTGGGTACGGAAAGTATTCAGACCCCTTCAATTTTTCACTCTTTGTTATATTGCAGCCATTTGCTATAATCATTTAAATGAATTTTTTTCCTCATTAATGTACACACAGCACCCCATATTGACAGACAAAAAAAAAGAATTTTTGAAATTGTTGCAGATTTATTAAAAAAGAAAAACTGAAATATCACATGGTCCTAAGTATTCAGACCCTTACCTCAGTATTTAGTAGTAGCACCCTTTTGAGCTAATACAGCCATGAGTCTTCTTGGGAAAGATGCAACAAGTTTTTCACACCTGAATTTGGGGATCCTCTGCCATTCCTCCTTGCAGATCCTCTCCAGTTCTGTCAGGTTGGATGGTAAACGTTGGTGGACAAACATTTTTAGGTCTTTCCAGAGATGCTCAATTGAGTTTAAGTCAGGGCTCTGGCTGGGCCATTCAAGAACAGTCACAGAGTTGTTGTGAAGCCACTCCTTCGTTATTTTAGCTGTGTGCTTAGGCTCACTGTCTTGTTGGAAGGTAAACCTTCTGCCCAGTCTGAGGTCCTTAGCACTCTGGAGAAGGTTTTTGTCCAGGATATCCCTGTACTTGGCCGCATTCATCTTTCCCTCGATTGCAACCAGTCATCCTGTCCCTGCAGCTGAAAAACACCCCCACAGCATGATGCTGCCACCGCCATGCTTCACTGTGGGGACTGTATTGGACAAGTGATGAGCAGTGCCTGGTTGTCTCCACACATACCGCTTAGAATTAAGGCCAAAAAGTTCTATCTTGGTCTCATCAGACCAGAGAATCTTATTTCTCACCATCTCAGAGTCCTTCAGGTTTCTTTTAGCAAACTCCATGCGGGCTGTCATGTGTCTTGCCTCTCCTCAGTGTGTTTGTATTTCCGTAAAATGCCTGTAATTTTGTCGGACAGTAATACAGTGGAACCTCGGTTCACGACCATAATTCGTTCCAAAACTCTGGTTGTAACCCGATTTGGTCGTGAACCGAAGTAATTTCCCCCATAGGATTGTATGTAAATACAAATAATCCATTCCAGACCGTATGTAAATATATATATTTTTTTAAGTTTTTAAGCACAAATATAGTTAACTATACCATAGAAAGCACAGCGTAATACTGTAGTAAACTAAATGTAAAAACATTGAATAACACTAAGAAAACCTTGAACAACAGAGAAAACTAACACTGCAAGAATTTGCTTATAGCCTTATGACCCGCTCGCTAAAAACTCTTTTTTAAGTTTTAAGCACAGGGGAAAAATTGAACATTTGAAAAATCTGTAATTTAATAAACAACCAAGAAAAGTAACATTGCAACAATGCACGCTCGCGCCTGTGTGTGTGTGTGTGTGTGTCTCTCGCGTGTATGTCTCTTAAGCGCACGCCTCTGTGTCTGTTTGTCTCTCGCCTGTGTGTGTGTCTGTCTGTCTCCCGCCTCTGTGTGTGTGTGTGTCTGTCCGTCGCGTGTGCCTCTGTGTGTGTGTCTCACGTGTGCGCGTGTGCGTGTGTGTCTCGTGTGTGTGTGCGTGTATGTGTGTGTGCATGTGCGTGAGTGCGTGTGTGAGTGAGTTACTCGTGTGTGTGTGACTCGTGTGTGTGACTCGTGTGTGTGTGTGTGTGCGCGTGCGTGACTCGTGCGTGCGTGACTCGCGCTCGCCCGTGTGTGTGTGCGTGACTTGCGCACGCCTGTGTGTGTGTGACTCGTGCGTGCCTGTGTGTGTGTGTGTGTGTGTGTGTGTGTGTGCGCGCGCGTCCGCGCAGAATTGCAGAATTAAGCACAACTCAGACATACTGTTGTGGACACGAAAAGGCATAAATATGACATCAATAAAATATGTAAACTGAACTTGATATCTGAGGTACTGTAGGATTTGGAAATTGTAGAGGGAGAAGTACTGCTCAGATTAAATAGGCTGAAAATAAACAAATCACCAGGACCAAGTAATATTTAGCCTTTAGTTCTTAAGGAGGTTAATGAGTACATATATAAACCCTAGACTCATATTTTTAGGGAGTCACTGCACACTGGGGAGATTCCAAAGGACTGATAAATGGCAAATATTACTCAGTTGTAAAAAACAGGTGACCGGGCAGATCCAAGCAACTATAGGCCAGTAAGCTTAATATGCATCACAGGAAAATGAATGGAAGGAATTATTAAGGATAAGATTGAGCAACACCGCAGCATCAGCTGTAGCTGGGGTTGCCACTTCACCTGCGGAGCACAAAAGCCGAAACGATTTGTCCAAACTGAAGGAAATGATCGCAACATCGGCCATGGCCACAGCAACAAGTGAGCTCAAGAAAGACATTCAGAAAAATATGAAGAAAGAAATGAATGGCTTGCTCAAGACAAGCGAGAAGCTGCGGCTGGAGCTGCAAGAGATGCGGCAGGAATATAAAGACTTGGGAAAACGTATATATAATAGTTTTGATGCATTCTTTAAAGATATACTGAGAAAAATTAAGGAACACATTCAGAAAAATGCGTCTAAACTCAGAGAACTTCCAGATCAGCTGGAAGACGTTAAGCAGACAACCACCTTTTTCAACCCTCGCAAACATATGCAGCTTTTAATATCTGGAAAACATTTGGGATTAAATTGCTCAGATATCTTTATATAGACAACATTTTTGCATCCTATGAACAATTACATTCCAAATTTAACTTTCCAGCGACACATTTCTTTCACTATCTTCAAATTAGAAACTTTGTTAAACAGAACGTGCCTGATTTCCCTCATCTTGCACCTTCCTTTATGCTGGAAAAAATATTGCTCAGTTTGGAGGACTCAGACAGCATTTCTGCAAAATATAAAATTATTTTACAGTCCCTCCCTTTCAAAGATCCAAGAGGTCAATGGGAAAAAGATCTCTCACTCAACATATCAGAAAAGGAGTGGAAGGTAGCAATGCAGAGAATTCACTCGAGCTCCATATGCGCAAAGCATACAAGTATTCAACTCAAAATTATATATCGAGCACATCTGTCTCGCTTAAAACTGTCCAAAATGTTTCCAGAGCGAGATCCAACCTGTGAACGCTGTAATCAAGTTCCAGCCTCACTGGGTCATATGTTTTGGTCCTACACCAAATTAACACCATTCTGGACAAAAATGTTTTAATGCCTTTCAGTCACAATCCCTCCTAACCCATTAACAGCTGTGTTTGGTGTTCTTCCAGATGGGCTTAAAGCAGAGAAGGACAAACAAACTGTGATTGCCTTCACTACACTACTGGCACGCAGACTTATTTTGCTAAACTGGAAGAATCCAAACTCTCCTCTTTTAAGTCAGTGGGAAACTGATGCTTTATTCTATTTGAAATTGGAAAAAATCTAATTTTCAGTTAAAGGATCTGTGCAGAACATTTTCAAAACCTGGCAGGATCTAATCAATAATATTTCAGAATAAGCTCTTAAAGCACTGCGTAAATAGATTATCTTCCAATTTCCTTTTTTTTTTCTTGTCCATTTATCTTTATCCGCCTATTAAACTCATCAATTTATGTATGTTTACAAGCTTTAAGCTTTACTCGTTGGCCATGCTCTCTTTCTCAGGGGTGGTGGTTGGGTTGATTTTTTTTCAATCCTATTTTTTGTAAAAATTGATCTATCTGTATGGAATGATTACAATAAAATCAATAAAATAAAAAAAAAACATTGAGCAACAAAAGAATATGATCATAGTGGAGCATATCATATTATTTATCTGGAATCTCAGAAAGCATTTAATAAGGTGAGAGGTTGGGCATCAAACTAAAAAAATTTGGAGTTCAGAGTGATGTTTTTTGATGGGTGTAGAATTGGTTTTGACACAAGAAGCTGGGGATGATGGTGCAAAGAACCTCATCAGAATTGGCTGATGTTAAGAGTGGTGTCCCACAGGGGTCAGTGCTATGGCTGCTACTATTTTTAATATATATTTTAATACATATATAAATAAATGATTTAGATAGGAATATAAGTTTGTAGATGATACCAAGATATTGGCAGATAATTTGGAATCTGATAAATCATTACAGAAGCACTTGGGCAGCATACAGGCTTGGGCAAATTTGTGGTAGATACAATTTAATGTCAGTAAATGTAAAGTATGACACAGAGGCAGTAAAATGTTAGGTTTGAATGTTTTTTCGATACGTTTCATCACTCATCCAAGTGACTTCCTAAGTCTCAGTTCACTGCAGGTTTCTCCAACCTTATAAACTGTACAGTTAGGTTTGAATACACAATAGGAGGTCTGAAAATCAAGAGTACACCTTATGAGAAGGATTTAGGAGTCATAGTGGACTCTACACTATCAACTTCCCAAGAGTGTTCAGAAGCCATTAAGAAGACTAACAGAATGTTAGGTTATATAGCACAATGTGTGGAGTACAAGTCCAAGGAGGTTATGCTCAACCTTCATAATGGACTGGTGAGACCTCATCTTGAGTACTGTGTGCAGTTTTGGTCTCCAGGCTACAAAAATGACATAGCAGCACTAGAAAAGGTCCAGAGAAGAGCGACTAGGCTGATTCCAGTGCTAAAGGGAATGAATTAAGAAGAAAGATTAAAAGAGCTGAACCTTTTCAGTTTAAGCAAAAAAAGAGTAAGTGACATGATTGAAGTGCTTTAAATTATGAAAGGAATAAATACTAATTTTAAAATGAGTCCATCAAGAACACAGGGACACAGTTGAAAACTTGTTAAGGGTAGCTTCTGCACAAACATTAGGAAGTTTTTCTTTACACAGAGAACCATTGACATTTGGAATAAGGTACCAAGTACTGTAGCATGGTAGACAGTAACACTTTAGGGACTTTCAAAACTCAACTTGACTTTTTTTAAGAAGAATTAAGTAGATAGGACTGGCTAGCTTTGTTGGGGTGTATGCCCTGTTCTCATCTACATTGTTCTAATGTAGAACAGCATGATACTGATTTAAATATATTTAGCTTAACGTCACAGACAAGCGATGCATGGAAATATTTTTATTGCATAATATATATAAAAATAAACCAGAAAACTGTGGATCAACATACATTTAAACATTAATATTCAGTAAAAAGACGCTCAGTCAGTGTCCCTAATTAGCAAATTGCTCGGATGCCAGTTCAGAAAGTGTGTATTAAAAGATGCTGCCAGTTTCTTCTATACAGTATTGTAGAGTCATGAAATCATCTTTGAGAGTGTTTTCTAAATCTAATACGAGATCTCTTATAAAATGTTTTATATATATATATATATATATATATATATATATATATATATATATATATATATATATATATATATATATATATATATATATATATATATATATATATATATATATATGGTCCCCTGTGAACATTATGCTGTGAGGAGAAATTATAAATATTGCCCAGATTCTGACTAGGTATTTTATATGTTGTGGTGACTGCTGGATTAATTTGGTTATTAGCAAAATCTGGGAGCATAATAAATGACAAGTATCAACTGTTCTGTGTTATCTACACAAATGACAAAATCAGTTATAGCATTACCAGCAGGGATGTCACTAGAGTGTTTGAGCTCATGAAAACATAGCACATTGGGCACCCCACTGTGACCAAACCAACCTTATACAATGGCTGTGTCACCCTACAACAAGAAACAGAAATCCAAGCAAAGCTTTTGAAAACTTTACCTATGCAGCTTGGGATAGCTCGAATGGAGTCCCATACTTACTAGGGCTGTCAAATTAATCAAAAAATAAAGTGTGAATATTCAAATTAAACCCAAGAAAAATTTCACATATATTCAAACTTGGGTTAATGGTTTTAGGCATTACTTGTAGTTATGCTTTTCTATACATTATTATTATTTTTATTATGGTGGCAACATCAACAACAAAAGCCAGCATAAAAAATGAGCGATATTCTAGCAACTTATTTTTAATTTAAATATTCAAACCAGGACTACAGGGGATGAGTTATAATGAAAGATTAAGGGAGCTAAGCATTCTCAGTTTAAGCAAAAGGAGATAAAGAAGTGACATGATTAATGTGTTAAAATTGTGAAAGAAATTGGTACATTGGATTGAGACTTTAAAATGAGTTCAGCAAGAACACAGAGGCACAGTTGGAAACTTGTTAAGGGTACATTTTGCACAAACATTAGAAAGTTTTTCTTCACACAAAGAACCACAGACATTTATAAATAAGTTACCAAGCAGTGTGGTAGACTGTAGGATGTTAGGGACCTTTGAAACTAGACTTGATGTTATTTTACAGAATTTAAGTGGATATGACCACTTCTAATTTAAATGTAACGTTCTACTAGTTATTTAAAAACAAAGACTTGGGCTTACCTTACAAGTTTAATAATCAATCAAGTTGAAACCTGCAATGGACTAAGCATGTTTTACGCCAGCAGTTCCCAAACTTTTTTTTTAGCAAAGGAAAGGGCAGAGCATGTGTAACATTTTTCAACGCACATTCAGAAGTGGCTCAGTTTACTGTCTGAGCAAAGTCATTACCTCTGTATGCTTCACTACCATTATAAACCGGAATTTACTGTGTAAACTAAATGCAACCACTGGCCATTTCTGAGGAGCAGTCACTAACATGACAAATCGCTTTCTACTTCTCGAGCTTTACATTCTGAAAGCCTATATGCCACACGTTCTGCTACCTCAAATGCAATGTCAATAGCGCTCGGGGTAGGCTGTGTGCGAATGACTAGGATGAATGATATCACGGATGACAGCAATGAAGTTAAAGAAACAAATGTTTTTTCATATAAGTTAATAAAACGTTGGGTGTCCTGTAGCCCAGGTTAGCCCATACAGAAGTCTAGTCATGCAACCAAAAGGGGTGCATCCTTGGATATGATTCTACTTAAACATGCACCTTTCATCATCATTACTTTCTTCACTTTCTATAGATTTCGTAGCTTTTCAGACTCTTGAAGTGAATAACATCTACAACAACGACTGTGACACTCACTTCGATTTATCTTAGCTTAACGATTGCAATTATTATTAAGTTTACACAAGGATGTTTTTTCCTTTTGCTTTGTCCCTTTAAACAGAGATGAAAGTGTAGCGTAATGTCATTAACAGAGAGGGTGAGACATTAATTGCCAGCACACCACTTGAGCAAACCAAAAAGAAACACGAAACAAAAACAAGACTAGCTGTGTCTTAAACTTGGTATTGATCTTGTTCTGCTGTTCATCTTAACAGCACTTAGATGCAAGTATTGTCTCTTCTTAGTACTGTACCACGTAGCCTGGTCTTGATCCACAGTAAGAACGGTTCTCCCTCAGGTATACTGCAGCTGACCCAAACAGTTTGCATGTCTAACTGTAAGAACTGTGCTCTGAGCAGCTTACAGAAGAGGTCAAGGCAATGGTCTCTCTTTAATTGTCAGATCTAATCTAAACATCAAATGAATACAAATTGAATGTACATTGTCTTTCTAGTGTTTGACTGTAAAACCATTAATAAAATCTGGTCCTATCCCACTAACAATTCTCTTTTGTCTTTGAAAATACAAAAGATCTTTATTTTAAGTGATCTGACTTAACTACTAATTCCCCAACAATCTTCTTTCTTTCCAGACAGTTATGTTGTTAGTTTTTTTCTAGCACTTCGCATAATTTCCTATTTATTGTTTCTTACTCTAATTTAAACGTTTGACATTCATGTATTTTCCTCTTTATTTGTTTAATGTTTGACATCCTTTTCTGTGCTTTCAACTATTGCTGAAGTGTTTTGAACATGATAAAGGTGCCAAATAAAATGTATTACGACTTATTATTACTGATATGCAATATATTAAAAGTGTGCAATTTGTGCATAAATTAAAAAAATATTAATTTGTAATGCAGCCCACTAAAAGCAACATTAGCTTAAGGTAGTTTACATTACTTTCTAAGAGTATTACCTAACCCGCTTAGTCCTCAACTGGGTTGTGGAGCCTATTCCCCTTACAATGTTAAACAAATACAATTTATCTACTGTAAAAGTTTATTGAAAGTTAGAATCTTTTTTAATATATACGTAAATGTGAAATAGCTTGTATGAAAATTAATTTGTTGGGTCAAAATACTAAATAGTAAACATTTAATAGTACTAATAATAGAATAAAGGACCTGAACTTACCTTTCTTTAAGAATCATTTACAAACTCACCTATATATAGATAAGCACTGCAATAAATTTATAAAACAGAGATTATAGGCATATTGTAATACATTAATGTTAAAATATATTTATAATATTGGAAATAATTTATGTATTTTATGTGCTCATATACATAATACTTGATTATGCTGATCTCTTTCGCAGTCATTTTGGACAAATGCATCTGCTTAGCCAAAAAATGTAAATGAAATACCTGTACAAGCACATACACACACACACACATACACATATATACATACATATATCCAGCTAGAAACTATTGGTAGAACTAGAAAGAACAAAATATGTAAAACATACCCCTAAAGCCTTTGGTTCACCATTCAAACACTTTTTCTGGTTTTCTGAAAACTGGTAGAGAGCAGGTCTAGAGCCTGCTGGGTTTCCCTGGACAGTAGAAGGTACATAATATCTTGCATTATTTCCTTGTTGATTGTATACAGTATAAGAAGCCATTGTAGCAAAAGCAGCAGATCCTTACTCACGATGATTTCTTAGTAACTTGACTGAGCTATGATTTTAAGTTTTAAAAGGAGGTTTGATTCATTCCTAAGCTGCATTCTAAATTAGCATACATTGTGGTTATTGCTGAAACGTGGTTGAATGTCGTTTACACTTATAACCACAACAACAAAAAACTGATCGGAAATGGCTAGCTGGGAGCATTAACATCATCTAATCTGCAAGATATGGCCCAGTTGATAACATTACTTCCTCATAGCTGCAGAGTCCAGAGTTTCAATTAAGCCCAATCACCATTTTATAGAGCTTGTATGTTCTCCCATTGCCTACATAAATTTTCTTTAAATGGGCTCCATACTGATATGAGTTCAAAGGACGAACACCTCATCGGGTTGCTGCTGTCTACTCAATGCTGCCTGGATAAGCTCCTGCACTTGCAACCCTGAATTGCAGCCATGAATAAATGTACATTCATGTATCTTTCCTCAACATGTGATTTAATAGTACAACCTAAAGAGTAAATCAAACCATGTTTGTACTAGGATATCTTCATGCTCCCATCATTAATTTGAGAGTGCCCATCAACGTATAATGACGGAGACATGAACTGGAAAATATATAATCCCTTATTCAAACGTTTAACTGAAGTTTAGAAAGACCAACTGGACTGACAATTAGCACTTTTCACACAACATAACAGACTGATTGAGCTCCGTCTTTTCATTCTGATTAAAAGATGATAGCAGGCACATTTAGAAAAATAGAGCAAGACATCGCAATATACTTTTTCAGTTTAACAGGATTTTACTGGTTTGTGTAAGGAACCACTTCAGAAACAGTTTCATCCCAAGAACTCTAAACGCACTCAATCAGTACATCAAGTGCTCCTTGTAGAACTGTTTGTACTTAAAAGTACAATTACCTCACTGTAAACTTGCGATACAGTTCTAATATTGCACAACCTAAACCACTTTATAAAGCACATATTTACGTATGATGACTGTATTATTTTTAAGATGAAATGCAGCAAAATAGGTTTATTATAATATACAGATAAAACTTTAACTTCATTTAAATAATCTATATTGTTAATAAACATGCAAGGACATAGTACCGCAGCGCTAGTGAGCCGCTGGTGCTTCGTTCACGGATTGTTCCTGCCTCGCACTGTATTCTTCTAAACATGTACTACGAAGATATTTCAATGTTTCTTAAAAGTTTTGAAGAATCGGCGTTCTAAGCTTACAGATGGCTTAACGTCTATTACAGAGCTGATTGTATGGCGTTTGGGTATTTGGAGAAAGAAAAGTAAGGACAGGAATTGGAGGTTAGCACATTTTATAAGAGACAGTACTGCTACAATAAATTATTTCATAGGTCGCGCATGGCGCAGCAAACATCTTGCGTGAGACATGAACAATCACTGTGCCACCGTGTTCCCATGTTTAATAACATGCATGAAGTTTATGATGTTTTACTTTAATCACAAAATAAACTACGTGATTAAAGTGGAAATTTCGAGATTAAAGTTGACATTTCGTGCTTTTTCCCCACTGTGTGCCTTTTTTTTTTTTCCTCTGTACCCTAATGAGCTTTCATATGACACTCAGACGGTGGGCTACGACTCGCCTTTTCACGGCAACTTTGATATCTGACAACTTCTTTTTTATTTTGGGCACTGTGCGACTTTGTGAACTTCAGCTTTCAAGTTTCTCTGACACGCTATGTCACTCGATCAACTTCCTTTTGTTGTTTATACCACTGTTTAAACCAACAAATAGTAAGTTTTTCCTTGCTTTCACTTGGTATTCCCTGAATTTCTATTTTCTCTCGTGCTTTTGCCATTGCCTTTTCACAGAACGCTGAGCATAAGGGCTATTTATATCGATTTACATATTAATAATAATAAATTTTATTTGTATTGCACTTTAGATTTTAGCAATCTCAAAATGCTACAGAGTAAAAAATAAAGTAATAAACAAGAGAATCTATAAAATACTCTTTCTAAAAAGATGAGTTTTTAGGTTTCGTTTAAAAGCATCAGTCGACTGTGGGGCTCTCAGGTAGTCAAGGAGGGTGTTCCACAGCCTCGGCGCCACAGATGAAAAAGCCCTATCACCCATGCTGCTGAACTTGGTTCTAGGGACTTGGAGGGTGTTTGCGTGTACAGAGCGGAGGGAGTGCTAGGAGGTATGAGGAGTGAGAAATTCCTGTATATAAAGGGGGGCATGTCCATGAATGCACTGATGGGTGAGGAGGGAGACCTTGTACTCTATTCTGAGTGGGACAGGGAGCCAGTGAAGTGTTTTCAAGATGGGGGTGATGTGATCATGCTTTCACACCTTCATCAGGATCCTGGCAGCTCTGTTCTGGATATACTGGAGTCTCTGGATACTCTTGCCTGGAATCCTGATGAGAAGTGCATTACAGTAATCCAGCCTGGAGGAGACAAATGCATGAACAAGCTTCTCTGCATCTGCCAAGGTGAGTGTTGGATGGAGTTTGGCGATGTTCTTGAGGTGCTTGAAAGATGACTTACAGAAGTGTTTAATTTGGGTGTCAAAGGTGAGTTGAGAGTCCATTTTAACACCCAAATTGGTAACAGATGTGGAAAGAGGAATATTTTGGCCACAGAAAGTGATACTGGTGATGGTATAAGAGCAGAGATGGTGTGGTGTGCCAACTAAGATGGCTTCTGTTTTAGATCTGTTCAGCTGAAGGAAGTTGAGCCTCATCAATGCCTCTATCTCCTCCAGGCAGGTAGTCAGTGTGGATGTTGGCAGAGGAGCAGTAGAGGAGATGGGGGTAGTCCTGAGGTAAAGCTGAGTGTCATCGGCATAGCAATGGAAAGATAAATTATGACATTTCCAAGAGGGAGCATGTAGAGCCACAGGTGACGTTAATGGTGTGAGATTTTGCGCTGCCCAAGGCAACATGCTCAGTTCTACCAGTCAGGTATGATGTGAACCAGTTATGAATATTTCCTGAGAGTCCAATGGTGTATTGCAGGCGGTGAAGAAGGATATTATGGTCTATTGTGTCGAAAGCAGCCGTCAGATCAAGGAGGATAAGTAGAGAAGGGGAACCAATATCTGCTATCATCAGAAGGTCATTGGTGACCCTGACCAGGGCTGTTTCGGTGCTATGGCCAGGGCGGAAACCAGACTGAAACTTTTCAAACAGATTATTCAGTTTGAGATGATCATGAAGTTGTGCTGAAACTATTTTTTCCAGAACTTTAGAAAGAAATTGAAGATTGGAGATGGGCCTATAGTTAGAGAGAACTTCAGGATCCAGGGTGGGTTTTTTTAGTAAAGGTCTGATGACAGCAGTTTTTAGTCCAGAAGGAATATAGCCAGCCAGGAGGGAATGGTTTATGATCCTGGTGATAAGTGGAGAGACGGCAGAGATGTTGGCCCTCAGCAAGGCTGAGGGGAAAGGGTCCAAGGAACTGGTAGACGGTTTAATTTTCCTGATGACGTCCTCCACCTCTTCCCGTGTGGCAACAGAGAAGGAGCAAAAGGGCTGAACAGTCTCAGACACTAGGTCGACAGTTGAGGGGGACAGGATATCCGTAGTGGAGAGGTGTAAGCGGATGTTATCAACTTTTTGTTTAAAAAAATTGATATGCATGTGGCACCTCTCATCAGTAGCCTCAGAGTGGGCAGGTGAAGGAGGTTTTAGAAGGTGATTTATAATTGAAAAAAGTTTTTTGGTGTTCCTGGAGCTGTTTCTGACGATGGTAGAATAGAACCTGGACCGTGCAACCTTCAGAGTTTCTGCATATGCCCTCTTGTGTTCCCTGTAAGCCTGTTTGTGGACAGTCAGCCCAGAATCCTTGAGCGACACACCCAGCCACCTTCATTTTTTGCAGCTCGCAGGGGTACAAAGGTGCTGAGCACAAGAATGAGACCGGCCTAGATGTTAAGGGGTCGTAAACCACTAACTGGTACCAGGTTTCTGTCAGACACATGAAGTGAAGTCCTTTCTCCCTAATGTGTTCTTCAATCAGTGTGGATTTATTGCTGATGGATTGAGAGTTAAACAGTTCAAACCTAACCAATGATTGTGGAGTAAATCTCTGTACAGGTCGCAAAACATTAAAATCCACTCCATTTAGCTTAGAATTCACTCCACAAAATAAATCCAGCCAGGGATGTGAAGATCTCGCGATGTTTCTCTCAATGGCTCGGGTATTTCCCATACTGGGGTGCAGTGATCTCGCAATACTTCCAGTGTTCATAGTAGTTGGAGCAACGGTATTCAAAGACGCATTCTGGGAGGAATTGGAGTGGGGCAGCAGGTGTGTGCACATGCGTTAATTTTCACGCTGACCATGATTTATGTAGCGGAAGAACGTAGAAGCTGGTGAACGCACTGATTTATGCATCTGGATTTTTTTGTGCGTAAGCACATTTCCGCTTTTGTGCTTATGTCATGTTATAGTGCGAATTCTACACATCGTGTTATTCATGAGGCCTCTGGGCTTACAAGATTATCACAAGTATATCAAAATCCAGGTGAAGTGAAGAGAATGCAGAGAGCAGTGTTTTACTTTGCCGGCAGCTGTTTTGTCTAGAATTTCCATTCACACAGCTACTGCACAAGGCAAGATGAACTCTACTGCAGTCATGTGCATTTTCCTATACAAGTCTTTGAAAGTTTGATGTGTCAACGGACAATGGCCTGAGTGCCTGCTGGCTTGTTGTACAAAATGCTAGAATGATTTTTGTTAAGCTTCAAATTTTTCATTTTAAAAAGTCAAATAATTTACTTAGCAGTGTTTGTTTCCAAATTTGTTTACAGTTGAAGGCTTCATGCTTACGTCTGATAGTACCAAACTGCAGATAATGCACAATGACCACTTCTCTTTATGCTTCATATTAAAAGTGAATAACTGTGTATTTCAGAAAATCTAGGCTGTAAGCTCTTCTAACATTCAGGATTATGGGATGAATCTTGTGAGGTTGACATACTGTAGAACTGGAAAAGTCTGGAGTAGGTGATGTTATGGGGTATTTAAGCAACTTGTTCATGTTTGTTACATTTTTTAATGAAGCAGGCAAGGTATGACAGGATACCATCTGCTTGGAGACCATTGTCATTTGTTTCAATCTCTATGCAGGAACAAAATGTTTCTTTGAATGGTACAAAACAGATATATGCAATCTGCAGCCCCTTTAAACTTTAAAGTGATGTCGGATGGTTTTTTTTAACTTGAGTTGACAATCCATCTACGGCATCCAATGACCCATAGGTTAATATCTAGGTATCAATAATTTGTACTCGTAACTATTGTAAAGCATTGTATGAAGAAATGTAGCTTTCTAATTTAAGTATCAAGAAGGCATCTTCAAGGAAACAGAGTGAACCAAAGGTAATATTTCTTTCTGATTAGTTTGTTAGGGTTAGGATAGAACTGCTGATCAAAACTTGTGTATACTAGTAAGCATCTTCCAAAAATTAGAAACACATTATAAAAAGGATACCAAATCAATTCATACCTTTTTTTTTTAACATAGAAGTCTAAAATAAATTTTCCATATCAGAGTAGCTTCAAACAAATACACCTATCATATTGTTACTTAGTGACTTTACACCAAAATTATTATAGATTTGCCTTTTTATATTAGTTTTTATTTCAATATTTTTTCTGACCTTACTTAGAAATTCAGTTTAGTTTTAGTTTGCCTTCATCATGTATTTTTAGTTTTAGTTTAGTTTTTATTTCACAAAGACATATTTATTTTATTTTTATATATATATTAGTTTCAGTTTTAGTTTTAGTAATTATGGCATGGAGTGCCTACGGAGTTAGTTTTGTGTCACAATCAGAACTGTATACTTAACAGATTTGGATACAAATTTAATGTTAGTGAAAGCTTACTATACTGCCTGGTTTATTATCTGGTTTTGTTTTTGTCTGATAAAAACAAGCATAATCAAAACTAGACACTAAATATGAACAATTTTATACAATTGTATAATTTTCTAAGTATTTTCTCATGAAAATCACAGGGGCCTAGGAAGAACAGGGCTGTTACAGTTGAATCAGTGTGCAGACACCACCAAGCTGTATTGAGGGAAACAAAGAACAAGCATGTAGTGTCAAAGTTAGGGGTGGTGAGTCTTGAATTGCCCACCATAAGAACAGTAAAACCATAATGAGCACGGCAAGAGCAGATAATAAGAGTACGGACAGGCAAAAAACAATAGAGACAGCGTCTGAAATTAAAAACAACATATACTGTACATTATCTAAACCTGTTTATCCAGAGTAGGGTTGCAGGAAACCTGGAGCCTACTGCAGCAAGTTTGGATGCAAGTCAGGAAAAATCCCTGGAATGCAATATGTATGATAAGGCTCATGTTAAGAACAAAAAGAATATTATATTTCAACCATCTATTTTGAGAGAGAGAGAAAAACATTGAAAAGAGGGAGACAAATATTTTAAAATATAATTCTGCTAATGGATTACTTTAACAATATCAGGTATTTTGAGTTGTGAATATGAACTAAAAAAGATAAATTAATAAATATAGAATAAATACAAAAACCCATTAGCAGTTTTTCATCACTTGTCAGACTCTCTACCTTTGTTTGTATCGCTTCCTAGTTAAAAGATGTTTTAAAGCAAAAGTGATTGGTCAGCAACAATTTGCTGATCTTGTATGAAGACCTAGTCAGTGTCTCGATCAGTGCCGTTTTATTTTCAAAAATCGCCAGTGGTCTCCCCTCGACTTTCTCGTATACTCTGATATGGGGATGGATATTTGAGGAGTAAACCGCAAGACAATGATTATATTTTTATATTATGTACATTAAGGAACCATCAACAAAAAATGAAATTAATAATATATTGAACAATTATTATAAAAGTAAAGTTGAATAAATCGGACTCTGCAGATGTATAAATAAAATAAAAAAATCGAGTATGTGTTCAGGTAAAGTACCACTTCCGGGTGATGGATTTGGCCCAAAAGTTAATACAAATCTACAATTGTGGTGTAACAACCACATGCTGAATTTCATCCGTATATCTAGTTGCACTTTTGAGTTACCGTGTTTACAAACACATACATGCGCGCGCGTACACACACAATTCCAAAAAACAGTATCGTTGGACTCTGGGAGGTCTATAACGTCAAGATTCATACTTTGGATATGAAAAAGTAAAAACGAGTTCTCCTGTGCGAAGTGGCAGGTAAATTGCTGTCAACAAAAACAGACACCTGAGAAATAAACTGAAACGTTACCCACTCGTGATTTTTCTGTCCATATGATAAACGTTTTGTTGTCTTGCACATTCTGATTTCTGCCGTTTGAATTACATCTTGATATACAACAAGCACAACTCGCTTTCTATTTCTTACGCTTTACGCACCCGCACTCAGTTTGCTCTGTCGCCGCAAATGCTGTGCGAACGGCCGCCCTACGTCACCAGCCACTGTTCACTAGATGAATGTGTGCGGGCGGGGCTCGTGGTGGATGACTTTCTGATTTAGAGTTAAAACTTACAAGGGTTAACACTAACGGCAAGAATATTCATTCAAAAAAGATAACTAAAAATATTTTAGTAAATTGTTATTTTATTTCAGTTAGTCTATCCAGCTAATTTAATAGTTTCGTTTAGTTTTTCATTTCGGTTTTGTTAATTATTTCATTTCAGTTTACGAAAATGCTTTTTAATAATAGTTTCAGTTTTGATTTTAGTTTTCGTTAACTATAAAAACCTTGCTCTACACTATGTATTGCAGAAGATACCTATAAAAAATGACTGATAGAAACATAATAAAACACATGTCATGACTTAATTGACAATGTTGGCTTTGGCAAACAGAGAGTTCTGTTGCAGCTTCTTTGGATGTATAACAGGAAGAGACAATTTTCGTGAACAACTTTTGGTGAATATCAGTTAGTCAGGGAGTCATTTTTAACCTACTTACTCCTGATCACAGTTGCAGCTGTCTGCTGTAGCCTATTCCAGCTAATATCGGGTGCAAGGCAGAAGCAAACCCTGGACAAGGCACCAGTCCATTGCAGTGTAAACACACAAACTCCAATCACACACTAGGGCCAATTACTAACCTGCATGTCTTTGGTCTGTGTGGAGCACCCAGAGGAAACCCACATAGACACAGGGAGAACATGCAAACTTCACACAGGTAGGACCCAGGACACAAACCCTGGTCTCCTTACTGTTTGGCAGATCTTCAGGTTTTTCTAGTATTGTATTGTTCTTACTTGAAGCATTGCTCTCATCATTTGATATTTAGTTTTGTGAGCTGATGTGCCAGGATCCCGTCTGTATTGATCTTGTTTGACCCGACATTTATTTATATAAAACAAAATATATTTATAATGAAGTGTGATACAGTCACAGTGTGGCTACTATCTGTTGTGTAATATTCTTGTAAACTATAGTTCTGTTTGTAATGTCAATACAAAGCCTTTGAGACCCTCCCACATTACATCCCTTAGTTCCATTAATTTCACGCTTTTACAGGTTTAAAAAAGAGGTTCTATGAAAAGAAGAAACACCTTTTGTTTTCTACTTCTATTAATCATTAGGGCCAACAGGTTATTGCTTTGAAGTCAGTATTACTGTACTGAAGCTTTCGTTTGACAATCTTTATATTATCTTTTCACACCCTTCCATTTTAAATAATTTCAGCATATATGTTAATACATATATTTTAATACTTACATAACCACATAACCCAGTGTACAAGAGGAGATGAAACAGAAATGAAAGGTTGATGCTTGTCAAACAGTGCCTTTGCTTATGCCACCTGAGTTCCAAAGGCTTATATGTGAAACCGTGGATTCAAAGAGATTACAGATGTAACCTATTCAACAAACCGGGTTCTGTGTGACTATCACATAATCTGAAACATTACATCCTTGCGACATGCTATACAAATGATGAAGAAGTCAAATTAGCGTCAGCAGAATAGTGTTCAAGGGCGGCACGGTGGTGCAGTGGTAGCGCTGCTGCCTCGCAGTTAGGAGACCCGGGTTCACTTCCTGGGTCCTCCCTGCGTGGAGTTTGCATGTTCTCCCCGTGTCTGCGTGGGTTTCCTCCGGCTCTCGGTTTCCTCCCACAATCCAAAGACATGCAGGTTAGGTGGATTGGCGATTCTAAATTGGCCCTAGTGTGTGCTTGGTGTGTGGGTGTGTTTGTGTGTGTCCTGCGGTGGGTTGGCACCCTGCCCAGGATTGGTTCCTGCCTTGTGCCCTGTGTTGGCTGGGATTGGCTCCAGCAGACTCCCATGACCCTATTTGGATTCAGCGGGTTGGAAAATGGATGGAGAATAGTGTTCAAAGAAAAACAAAATATTTTTTGGAGTGGCACTGAAAAGCTTTATGCATGTTTAATATAATGGAATTATGCTGAAAAAATAAACCTAGTAAAACCAAACAAATTTAAGCCGATATTAAATTTCACTTTGAATCTCACTCCTCATATGCTGTATTTTTACACAGAGCACATTTTTTACATTATACACTATATATTGATAGATACATACACATTCATACAGTACATAACAGTTTCTGAACTGAAATTAACAATTTCAAAGTCCTGAAGGAAAAAATAAATTAAAAGCATCTCTAAAGCATAATTAGTTAGTATTTTCCTTAGCTGGCCCATGCGACTTACACTGTATTCCAGCTTTAATGTTGAGTTAAAGACACAGCCAATGCTGACACCCTACTCCGCAATGACAGTGAGCACAACTCATCTTTGACAGCCTTGAGGGATAAATATATGCACAACCAAAACGCTGGATTTATGTACACCAAAGAAACCAATGGCAAAATGTTTATTGCTCCAAACCAGCCATTAGCTCCCTCTGCTTCAACATGGCTTGAGTTCAGCTTATAGAGCCTTAGTATTATGAATTGTTTTATAATGCAACAGTGTTGGGGTTATTTGCAGATCCGCAAGCCTACCACCTGTTCAAATAAAAACACAAAGGAAGTTTTTTTTTTTTTTAAATTCAATGAGTAAGTGTTGTTCAGAAAATGAAAATCATCTACTAAAAACATAGTAAGATATTTCTTGGAAACTGTGCTGCTACTGAAGAAGTCTAAACCACATTACATTTTTTATGGCCACAACACTGAACAGCAAATGACAGCCAGCAGCTAAAAATAAACATACAAAGCTCAATGTGTGTGTGAATTCTTTATACAATTTGACATCCTTAGTCCTACCTCAATAATATATACCGAACACACATCCCACTTTATCAGAGACACTAAACTACTTTGTAACACAAAAATTTGACCCCTTTTCCTTTTTCTAATACAGTGAGCTTTAAAGGCAGTGTTTTTTCACAGATTTGGAGCCCTGAAATAAAATAAATTTGCCTCTAATTTGGTAAATTGTAAGAAACACCTGGGTGGTGTTATTAGTACAGTACATTTTTAAGAAGAGTGCCTTTGTTCCTGACAAAGTGGCTCAAAATCTGGAAAACAACATTAGACTATATTGGAACCCAATATTTTGAGACTGGGGTACCTTTGGGAGGGCATTTTCTTTTTTACAGTGAGTTTTAAGGACAGTGCCTTGTCCATAATTTGGCATTGGGTGGGTAAACTTTAAGAAACACATTTTATAGAAGTTAAGATAGTTCTGCTTTAAAATTATTAACCTGGGCAATGTGAGGTGATGCATCTGGTGAAACATAAGACATGTCCTTGAAATTGGCATGGAGAACTAATGATTTGTAAATTAATTCACTGCTCCATAATCTGCATTGTATAGAAGTAAATTTGGCATTCTAAACACTCTGCACCCCAAAAATAACATGTTATTTTGTCATAACAAGATATTCTAAAACCTGCTTAATACAATTCAGGGTCATGAGAGCAGTATCTCACAACATCATGCACACACTCACACTGGGACAGACCAGAATTGGTTTTGTGTCTTTTAGAGAAGATTACTTGTGCCAAACATGAATAAAATCCTTCTCAAGTTAAGAGACTCTTTTGTTCAGTTCAACAGTTTTCATTTGAGCCTGCCTTATACAAACTGAAGGCCAGTAACTATACGTAGATCATACATTGTAGTTAGCCCTGGTCATATCTGGCAGCTGCTCAAAGGACTTTAAAACAGCTACCTGATCTGTAAAGCTGAGATTATTAGGCAAAACTATGATTGGATATACTGTGTAGCTCAGAGTGTTTAACTTGCACATGTACCATTTTACTATGGCTACAAAACCTTGCATTCTTTGGTCCTTGCTAGCAAATCTTTCTTTTAATAAAAGATTTAATTCCTGCTGCAAAAGAAAAAAAAAAAAAAAACACTGTAAAACAAGGATGTCAGGCTGGACACAGTCCTTCATATGACATATTTAAAAAATGCACATCTGCCTCAAAATCTGCTAGGGATAAGGTGCTAGTTCAAGTCTACTACAGCAAGGAATATATAAAATTCCTGATTGTAAAACTTACATATGTTGTTCTCCATTGCTTTCACACTGGTAATATGGCTTCCAAATAATAATGGATGTACTCCAGTAGTAGTAACTTTTTATTGTCACTTCAACCATATACAGTTAGTACAGTAGATAATGAAACGAAAACGTTGCTCAGGTACCGCGGTGCTACATAGAACACAGGAATACAGAAAAAAAACTGCACATTTTAACATAAAGTGCATGTGTGGAAGCATGTGCAAACATTGCAGGACAGTGCAAAGACAGACAGTGGTACAAAAAAATAGCAGGTTGTTTCCTGAAGAGGCATTAGCTCTCTTGGAAATGTGTTCTTTTGAAATTGCGGCATATTAAGTAACTAAACAATATAGTAATATACCAGAAAAGGCGATATCCCTCCCATCGTGATTCCGGTGGTACAAGAATCACATGAGAAAAAATATACTTTAGTTTACATTTACTGACGGTTAACCCGGTTACAGACGGGAGGCATATGGACAGACTTTATCCAGGTGGGAATCTGGATCAACACAGTCAGCCATTTTTCGTCCCCACGCTGGGAGGTTTTTCAGAACTTTGCCGACACGTGCCCCAAAGGGTCTGGCTGTTGTCCAAGCCTTTTATACTGTTCTTCTTCAACTTGCTGGTCCTTTCTGTCTCCAAACAAGGGCAGGAAAGGGCTGAACTCCTCCTCCACAAAATACAGAAATATCATAGTGCTTACATGCCAGTTCTCATTCTCCCAACAAGGAAAGAAGATTGTGTGCTGACAGAGGACAGAAATACACTATTCTGTGTTTAAGCCGACTATACAATCCTCCAGTTGTCTTTGGCTATCTAATCCAATGCTTGGCTAGCAATTCTAACTGCTGAGCCCCTGTGTGCCATATTTAACATGCACATGTGAATAAATCCATACCATTTTGCATAGAGACAGTGACAATAATATTAAAGAAAAATGTAGCATAACACATGTCAGGGCAAAATGTGACAGTATCTTAATAGAGGGACAAATGTAAACATGAAATTGGAAGTAGTAAAAGAATAATAGTATGATGATAAATAATAGATATAAAGACATGTTGAGTGGGAAGGTGTGTATGTGTTATCAGTCTAGTCCCTGAGTGTTTAGGAGTCTTATGGTTTGAGGGAAGAAATTATTATACATTTTGGTAATGAAGGCCAGAATGCTTCGGTACCTTTTTCCAGACAGCAGGAGAGTGAATAGTTTACATGAGGGGTAATTTGAGTCCTCCACAATGCTGACGGCTTTGCGGATGCAGCATGAAGTGTACATGTCCATGATGGAGGGAAGAGAGATTCTAATGACATTCTCAGCTGTCCTCAATATCTTCTGCAGGGACTTGCAATCCAGTACCATTTCAAAACCAGACGGATGCTCTCAATAGTCCTTCTGTAGAAGGCAGTGAGGATGGGTGGTGGGAGATGGACTTTCCTCAGCCTCTGCAGGAAGTAAAGTGTTGATGGGCTTTCTTGGCTCTGGAGCTGTTACTGAATGACCAGATGAGGTTCTCTGCTACGTGAACAACAAAGAATTTGATGCTTTTGATGATCTCGATATTTGAACCGCCGATGTACATCGGAGAGAGTAGTCACTTCTAGAACTTCTGATGTAAACAACCATCTCCTTTGTTATGTCTACATTCACAGACAGGTTAGGTTGTTGGCTTTGCACCACTCCATTAACCTCTGTACCTTCTCTTAGAATGGTAACTAGTCGTTCTTGCTGATGAGGCCCACCACAGATGTGTCGTCAGCGAACTTGATTATGTGATTCAAACTGTGCACTGCTGAAAAGTCATGAGTTAGTAAAGTGAACAGCAGTGGGCTATGCACACAGGCCTGGTGAAACACCAGTGCTAAGTGTGGTGGTGCTGGAGATGTGGTTTCCAATCCTGACTGGTTGAGGTGTCTCACGCAGGAAGTCTAAGATTCAATTACAGAGGGAAGCGTCCAGGCCCATCAGGCTTAGTTTTCCAATCATGTGCTGAGGAATGAGAGTCTTGAATGCTGAACTAAAGTCTATGAACAACATTCACACATACTGTATGTATCCTTCTTGTTTAAGTGAAAGAGGGCCAAATGGAGGGTTGTGGTTATGGCATCATCCTTTGAATGGTTTTGGCAGTATGTGAACTGCAGGTTGTCCACTGAGGGGCAGCAAGGTCTTATGTGCTTCAAGATGAGCCTCTCGCAGCACTTAATGATGATGGGTGTGAGTCCAACAGGATGACAGTCGTTGAGGCAGGACAATAAGGACTTCTTTGGCACAGGAATGATGGTAGCAGTCTTAAAGCAAGTTGTAACAATGGATATTGTCTGGTGCAGCAGCCTTCCATGGGATGGCTCTGTGTAGAGTTTTCCTCACATCGGCCGTGGACAGACACAGTACTTCATCGTTGTGAGAAGTGGTGGTCTTCCTCTCTGCCATGTCATTCGGTGTCTCAAACCGCACAGAGAAGTTGTTCAACACATCTGGAGGGGAGGCATCACCTTCACAGGTTGGCGGTGTTATCCTGTAGTTAGTGATAGCCTGAATGCCTTGACACGTGCTGTGCGTCACCACTTTCTTAGAAGTGGCTGCTAAAAGGGCCACCTTGTCACCTGCTCTAAAAGCGGAGTCCTGGAGTCTCAGTAGCACACACAGTTTTGCAGTAGTCCATGGTTTATGACTGAGGCATGTGGTGATAATCTTGGAGATGGTAACATGGTCAATGCACTTGCTAATGTAGCTGGTCCCTGATGCAGTGTACCACTTCAAATTAATGCAGTCACCATTGGTTGCAACCTTCTTGAACACGTCCAAGTCAGTGTACTCAAAATGATCTTGAACAGCTGAAATGACTCCTGCTGGCCAAGTGAAGCTCAGAAAGTTCCTGTGCCAAAATAGGCGAGAGACAGATACAGTAAATGTAAGAACCATGGACACCTATGACAAATGCATTTGGTAGACCTTCAGGAAAAATGGTAAAGCTAGACACTACTTTGACTTTGTATGCCAACTTCAAACTAGCTTTCAAAAATGTACTGAACTGGACATGCAGAAGGCAGTAATCAGAGACGGCTTTCACAGTTAGGACTTCCCAATAATAATAGGATTTATCCTGCACTATATATTCATACATAGGATGTACCTCAAAGTGTTTTACAAAATGTCAAACCAATTGTTGCAAAAACAAAAAAAAAAGAAAGAGAAATTAAACTTAGATATAAATAATATACAAAAAAAGCATAATGCACTTGGCTTTTTTGCCACTTTGATATATTTTTAATTATTTGTTCAAAATAAATACATTACGCAAGTTAAATAATGACATTCTAGATTTCTGTAAAACAATGAGTTTTTTTAAATCTGTTTAATCAGATCTACAAGTGATCCCATAAAGCACTGAAATAATTCAAATATGTAATCAAAAACCATGATAAAACAACCCCCACTCTCACCCAGAACAGAGAGCAAATTTTAAATAAAATGAGAAAAAAAATAAGGAAGGCACATTGTGCTATACAGTCTTATTAATTAAAACAATAGGAATTTAGCAGAGACACCACCAGCAAACAGAAAAGTTCATTTGAAAAAAAAAATCATAAAATCTTTACAATCTCTTAAGGATCTCTAGACACTTCCATGTGAAGATTTTTTTTCTAGTTTCAGACAATAGAAAATATTATATGGAGGGTGTGTTACATATGGAATACCATTTGTGCCAAATGAAAAGGAAAAGGGCAATTAAGAAATGATCACATGTAAAAGTACAGCACTATATCTCTATCTAGATAGACGAGTCCTTAAATTATGGAAAAAAAGTCATCTAATTATTGAGAAATACAATGTCATTATTTTATTATTATTACAGGTTTTATTTCACCATGGCTTTACTTTTACAGGCCGTTTGTATTTCACAACGCAACTTTTCTGAATGCCTCTTTTCTTAAAGGTTTTGACACTTGATCAGACAAAGACGACCTGGATGAATCTGTTCTTATTGGTTATCTTCAACAGTTCTTGCTGACTCTGGAAGAATGAAAGAAAGACTGATAAAACAATAGCGGGAAGGAGTAGGCAATCAGATATAGCGGCAGTAACAGCTTACATTAAGGAGGAGAACAGCAGGAGATCAGCAGCATGGCTTCTTTTTTCAGATATATATCCTGAATTGTAACAGTGAGAATATATAACTAGGTTTTCACTCTTTTAACATACAGTTTGTTAGTCACAGCCATTGCTTGGTACAGTTGCAGTATGTTAAATTACTTCCATATATTTAGCAAAACTAGCACAACTTGTACTACACCCCGATAGTTTGCCAGTTTGAACATGAGAAAAGTAGTGTTAAAAGGCTTTTGGTATAGCTACAATCTGCCTCAGGCAAAAGTAATCAACAGCAAAGGATTAACCAATAAGAAAATGATCAGCCCACTGGTCTTGAATGAAAATTGACAAAAACAGCATGAAAACAGACATTGGGAAATATACAGCACAGCCTTTAAAAGAGCTATTCGGAAATGTGTTGTTCGGAAAAGTTGCATTGTAAAACTAAAACTCTTTAATAATAAGTCAATTTTGAAATAAAACTTAATTATAAAATAACATTGTATTGCATAATAATATGACCTTTAAATATGCGTTTTTTCCACAATGAGCTATTTATATGCTTTTGCATGTGATTATTTCATAATTGTCACTTTATTTCATTTTGGCACAAATTTTGGAGTCTTTTATTTCACAATTAGTCAACACGCTAGCAATGGAGTGTTGGAAATAATGGTCGGTTTGTCAACAGATAAACAATGCTAGTCCGAAAGACTCCAAAAAAACTCCTGCATATTTGCAATGATCATATATACTACACAGTCTCATACTTAAAAAACTTGTCAAATATGCTTTCATTTTGCACTGTTCTAAAATATGTCTATTTGAAGATGGAGCTATCTAGCATTGTTTAAAATTAGGGTTCAGACCCTGATAAATTTTATAGTTTTAACTTGAAAAGATGGGTGCAATGGACAATTTTTAGCTGGATAAAACCATGTTTTGCACAAACTGAAGAATGAATGTTGCAAATGCTCAAATTCCATTTCTTAACTAATACAGTAGAACCTCAGTTCACGACCATAATTCGTTCCAAAACTCTGGTTGTAAACCGATTTGGTCGTGAACCGAAGCAATTTCCCCCATAGGATTGTATGTAAATACAATTATTCCGTTCCAGACCATATGAACTGTATGTAAATATATATATTTGTTTAAGTTGTTAAGCACAAATATAGTTAATTAAACCATAGAATGCACAGCGTAATAGTAAGCTAAATGTAAAAACATTGAATAACACTAAGAAAACCTTGAACAACAGAGAATATTAACATTGCAATAGTTCTTGCTATATCGCTACCAACAGCTGGCTAAAAGCACTTTTTTTAATGAGTTTTAAGGACAGGGAAAATAATGAACATTTGAAAAAATCCGTAAATAAACCACAAAGAAAAATAACATTGCAACAATGCACGCTACGAACTGATTGCTGGAAACAGAATTGAAAACAAAATCAAGCCCAGTGCATTCTTTAACTGCCTTCCTACCTTAATGCGTCCAGCTCTCTCTCACGCTGCCTGTGTGTCTGCATCTCACGCTGCCTTTGTGTGTGTGTGTGTGTGTGTCGCGCTCTCTCTGGTGCTGCCTCTGTGTGTGTGTGTCAACAACAACAACATTTATTTATATAGCACATTTTCATACAAACAATAGCTCAAAGTGCTTTACATAATAAAGAATAGAAAAATAAAAGACACAATAAGAAAACAAAATAAATCAACATTAATTAACATCGAATAAGAGTAAGGTTCAATGGCCAGGGGGGACAGAAAAAAAAAAACTCCAGACGGCTGGAGAAAAAATAAAATCTATAGGGATTCCAGACCATGAGACCGCCCAGTCCCCTCTGGGCATTCTACCTAACATAAATGAAACAGTCCTCTTTGGATTTAGGGTTCTCACGGAAGGGCTTGATGATGATGATGGTCACGTAGACTTCTGCCTTTAAATCCATCCATCATTGTTGGAGCATCATGAAGCTTTGAGTAGGTGGTGGTGGTACAGGCCACCACCACAAAGAAACCGTAAAAAGAAACAGAAAGAGAGTAGGGGTCAGTACGGATTTTAGAGCCACCATGAATAGTTATTATGATGAATTGAACATATAGAGTATCAGGATTAAGTTAAATTGAAGTTATAGAAAGGCCATGTTAAAGTAATATGTTTTCAGCAGTGTTTTAAACTGCTCTACTGTATTAGCCTGGCGAATCCCTATTGGCAGGCTATTCCAGATTTTAGGTGCATAGCAGCAGAAGGCCGCCTCACCACTTCTTTTAAGTTTTGTTTTGGGAATTATAAGGAGACACTCATTTGAGGATCTGAGGTTACGATTTGGAATATAAGGTGTCAGACATTCCGATATATAAGATGGGGTGAGATTATTTAAGGCTTTATAAACCATAAGCAGAATTTTAAAGTCAATTCTGAATGACACAGGTAACCAGTGTAGTGACATCAAAACTGGAGAAATGTGTTCGGATTTTCTTTTCCTAGTTAGGATTCTAGCAGCTGCATTCTGCACTAGTTGCAAACGATTTATGTCTTTTTTGGGTAGTCCTGAGAGGAGTGCGTTACAGTAATCTAGTAGACTGAAAACAAACGCGTGAACTAATTTCTCAGCATCTTTCAGTAATATAAGAGGTCTAACTTTACTTATGTTTAAGTGAAAAAATGCTGTCCTAATGATCTGATTAATATGCGATTTAAAATTCAGATTACAGTCAACAATTACCCTAAGCTTTTTACCTCTGTCTTGACTTTTAATCCTAATGTATCCAGTTTATTTCTAATAGCCTCATTGTATCCATTATTGCTAATCACTAAGATTTCAGTTTTCTCTTTATTTAACTTGAGATAGTTACTATTCATCCATTCTGAGATACAAGTCAGACATTGTGTTAGTGAATCAAGAGAGTCGGTGTCATCAGGTGCTATTGATAAGTATAGCTGTGTCTCATCAGCATAGCTGTGGTAGCTCACGTTGTGCCCTGAGATAATCTGACCTAACGGAAGCATGTAGATTGAGAAGAGCAGCGGACCCAGGATAGAGCCTTGTGGAACACCATATTGGATATCATGTGTCTTTGAGTTGTAATTCCCACAACTAACAAAAAATTTTCTCCCTGTCAGGTAGGATTCAAACCAATTTAAGACACTGCCAGAGAGGCCCACCCATTGACTAAGGCGATTTCTAAGAATATTATGATCAATGGTGTCAAATGCAGCACTCAGATCTAAGAGGATGAGAACAGATAAATGGCCTCTGTCTGCATTCACTCGCAAATCATTTACTATTTTTACGAGTGCCATTTCTGTGCTGTGATTTGTTCTAAAACCCGACTGAAATTTATCAAGAATAGCATGTTTATTGAGGTGGTCATTTAACTGCATAATGACTGCCTTCTCCAGAACTTTACTTAAGAAAGGCAGGTTAAAGATGGGTCTAAAATTTTCAAGAGCCGAGGGGTCAAGATTATGTTTCTTAAGAAGGGGTTTAACTACAGCAGTCTTAAGACAGTCTGGGAAGACCCCCGTAGCTCTCTCTGGCGCTGCCTCTGAGTGTGTATGTCGTGCTCTCTCTGGTGCTGCCTCTGAGTGTGTGTGTGTGTGTTTGTGTTGCGCGCTCTCTGGCACTGCCTCTGAGAGTGTGTGTGGCGTGCGCTCTCTGGCACTGTGTGTGTATCATGCTCTCTCACGCTGCCTCTGTGTGTGTGTCGCGCTCTCTCGCGCTGCCTCCGTGTGTGTGTCGTGCTCTCTCGCGCTGCCTCTGTGTGTGTGTGTGTCGTGCTTTCTAGCGCTGCTGCGTGTGCCGTGTGTGTGTCGCACTCTCTCGTGCTGACGCGTGCGCTGCCTCTGAGTGTGTGTGTGTGTGTTGCGCGCTCTCTGGCGCTGCCTCTGAGAATGTGTATGGCGCGCGCTCTCTGGCACTGTGTGTGTGTCATGCTCTCTCACGCTGCCTCTGTGTGTGTGTCGCGCTCTCTCGCGCTGCCTCCGTGTGTGTGTCGCGCTCTCTCGCACTGCCTCTGTGTGTGTGTGTGTCGTGCTTTCTAGCGCTGCTGCGTGTGCCGTGTGTGTGTCACACTCTCTCGTGCTGACGTGTGCGCTGCCTCTGTGTGTGTGAGAGTGTGTGTGTGTCGCGCTCTCTCTCTCTCGCTCGCTGCACAGGAAATGCACAGGGAGAGACTGAACATGTACAAACCGAAAGGGAAACTAGCTTGTTCATACACCGAGTGTGTGGTCGTGAGCCGAGGCAAAAGTTTGGCAAACTTTTTGGTCGTAAACCGAGTTATACGTGTACCGAGGCGTTCGTGAACCAAGGTTCCACTGTAAAATTAATTGAGATGTTTAATTCCCAGCACTGGCTAAGGTGGTCTAACAGCGAGCTCTGTGACAATATTTGGCAAAGTTTAGAAATACTGCCAATATTTATCTTCATATTGGTTAACTAGGGGGCTTTGCCTCCTGCTCAACAACACCCCCTGGCCCGCGCTATGTGCCAGCCACTTTGCATCTCTGCCGCTCGCATATGTGGATTTCACTTTCACCAAACAACAAACCTTTTAATTCTTGCGGATATGCCTTTTCATTGGGATGAATCTCTACTTTTACCTGATGGAAACGCAAATTAGGCGATCTACAAGTCTCCGACTTAAAAGTTTAAAGCCGAACGATATATTCAATCTCTTTTCGTTGTTCCGTTATTTCACCAAGTAATAATTTCCGTTTGATTGCATTAATGTGATCTTTACTATCATTTTTTTTTTTTTGAGACTTTTGAATTTTTTTACTTTCATTATCTCTAACCTGCTCTGCATGTGTATCGTGCCAACATTTTTGAATTCTATAAGATGTTCTACTTTGTCATCTACTCTTTGACTTTTAATTCCGGCCCTGGGCATGGTTAAATCTCTTGGCACAAAGTCTCGTCTCACGGGACATGAAAGTATCTCTCTGAAAAAGTCACATCTTGTCCCATTCTAAAAAGTCTCATCTCAGGATTTTTTAAAATTATACAGGGAAATGTACAGAGAAATATTTTCTGGTATGAACACTGGATGTGAATAAGGGCAGCTAGGTAAATTCTTTTTAATGAAGTTCCTAAGATGTTAACAAATGAAATGTGCCTAAGGAATTTCATATTTAGAATAGTTCAAAGCTGAACTATTCTAATACATTATCAATATAAAGGAGATTGAAATGGTTTAAATGCCTATCATCTTCCAAAACTTAAACAATGTGTAGTTGTGGGAGGTCTCAAATGCAAAATGATCATGTAATGGAGCAATAGCCAGCAGTGTATTTTCCTTAATGTGATTTCTACATTAGTTCCATATTTTGAGTGAGTGAACGAGGTATAATTTGATTACGTGTATAATGTAATATAATTATTAATGAGAGAACAAAGCACAGCATAAAGACTTCTACAAGATTTTCTTTTCAGAACCAACGAAGTTGGTGTGAATTCAGTACTGTCTTCCTCTTTCCAAAGTATATATTATCAATATAAACATACAACCTTCTGCTTTTAATCTTTGGAATGCAACTTTTTAAAATATGTAGGCTTTGTTCCTCCCTGTAAACAAGCCCACAACACAATCCCCATTTTTAAAAAATGAATTATTGATAACTACAGAAATACTCTGAAATAGGAATAAAAATTTGAGAGAATATGTAACTATGTTAACCCTGCCTCCAAAGGAGATGTAAAGAGTTATTAATAACCTGTATGGTGCTTTCAACCAAACTGCCTAAAATGAGTTTAAAGAGATCTTCAGTCTTCTTTGTAAATGTAACTCCTGGCTACAGTTGTGAAACCATCAGTTTGATGGACTTCTAATATTACTATTATGTGTATACAAGTTTACAGAAAAAAAGCAAGCATTTAAAGTATAATTTTAAACCCAGAAATCTTTAATAAAAAAAAACATTTAATGCATTTATGAATTTCAGCAATGATACATTTGAGTTTGTAATGAACAGAATCCTATCGCCTGCATAAAGAGAAACTTTTGTTCCTTTCCTTCCATCTAGATTCCTAATTTCTGAATTTTTCACATACTTATTTCTGACACATTATGATGTACATGCTGGGTTTAGTTCATGCCTAAAGGGTAAAATATTATAAACAGAAATTGGAAGATAGCCTGTGCAAAGCCCTAGAAAGCTAAATTAGATTAGCCAAGGAATGCTGAAAATTGACAGAAAAGCATACCAAGAGCACATAATGTGAAGCTAGAAGGAAATTCAGGCAATTTGAGGTAGAGTAATTAACATCCAGGACACACAAACACAGTTAAAATAAAACCACATATAAGTAACGGTGTGTTTAGTATAAGTTTTCTTGAATGTTAACATTAAATTTGCTATTTACTTGAAATAAAAGCTAGGGGACTAGCACTTAAGATATTTCTGCTTCTCCAAGCCTAGGGTCACAGTTGCCAAAAAAGGGCAAGCCTTGGAGACTCTTGATAGTACACGGCAAGTGTGAAGAAATGAATACTAACGTCTGCAGTACATTAATAGAACGATTTCAATTATCAAAATCAAACTAATGTAACCTTCCCAGATCCTGTTGCTTCAAGCTTTCTGCAGATAGCCAACTGTAAAGGTTTTACACGATGTGTAATACATGGCCACATCAGTTCAGGTTTGGAATTTTTTTTCTTGGTGGGTTTTATTGTCTGATAAGACAGCCTGGGTATATTATCAGACCAAATCTTTTCCTTCTTATGCTACTATGTCCTGCTGGCATCGAAAAAGGTCTGTTTTCAATATTGAGATGAAATGCATCCATAAGTACAGTAGCTGAAAATTCAATATTCTGGAATTTTTCTATGAACCAATTCTCTCCAGCTTTACTGTGTATATTCTGGTTTGTTCCACAATCCACAAACATTTGGTTAGGTTAATATGCCTTGTATCGGTGTACTGTGCAAAGAAATGTGGACTCCTAAGGACGGACATTTTATCATCTTGTCTTCCAAACTCCAGTTTTGGAAAATGGAGAGAAAGGCAGAAAGACTGTGTGTGCGCACCAGCATGTTCTTAAAGCCTGTAAAATAAAATATTTCTCCATATTTATTTGCACAACCTTTGAAACTGACCTTTTAAATGCCATACTGTAATTAAGAAATGTGTAGCTTCTTTAGATTTCTGAGCCTCACAAGTAATTTTCCGAATTAAAAAAAAAATAAAAATACATTTTTGGAAAGGTATATGCATATCACAGAATGACAAGAAACTGGATACATCAGTAAAAGCTGAAATGGCAGTGTTTCAGAGCAACGGCAAGTGCGGATGTTGTTTAGAACAAGTGTATCAGTATCTGATGACTGTGCCACCTACTTCAGTGGAGGCAGAGCGTGCTTTCTCAGTGGCTTGCTTACTCTGTACGAATGTGCGCTCTCGCTTGGACGACCGCACACTGGACACGTTGTGCCTTCTACGCTCTTATTAGTAGTTTTATTAAAAAATAAGTGTTGGTCATTCTAAAACCGTTCACATGCGAGATGTCATCATGGACATTGGAGTGTTTATTTACAGCCCTGCTGGATACCACGGGGGCCGCCAGAGGACGCTGCAGAGAGGACCAAGGACTACTTGCCTTACATCCGGGTTGAAGAAAAGGAGTTTTAATCTGACCCAGAAGTGTTACCAGTCACATGGACAGAGAGAGAGAGAGAGAGAGAGAGAGAGAAACACTTCTGGGTCAAGGACTATAACAGACTGTGGGAGATCCCAGACAGGCGAGCTTAGTTGGGAGGAAGGAAAGAATGTGTCTGGGAGTTGGAGGATTGATTATTGTTATTGTTTATTGTAGTGTTTGTGAGTATTGTGGAGTGGAGGGTGCTTCGTGCACATTATAGTCTAAAAAAATTTAATTATTGGACTTTTATCTGGTGTCTGGGGTCTGTTCCGAGGGTTCAAGGGGACGACAGCGCCCCCTATCTGTCACAACTGCAAATAAGCATTGATCCTCCTTTTTGATTTCAATATGTAGAAAGGTTTAAAATTAGGTAGTTTTGCCCATTTAACAATTACTTAAATATAAACTGGCCCTTTTCATAAAAGTAATCAAGACAGATCAGCATAGACCAAAATCTAAGATAGTAGATTTTTATGTACGTTAAGCACATTTTCATTAGTTATACAAACTACTAAAGTTTGACTTAATTCTTTGTCTTTGTACAGTGGGTAGAAATGGCTGCAAGAAAGCTGTGAAACATGTTGAGAAGGATGTGGTAAGACCACAACTCCATCACTGTAGGAGGATCAGAACACCAAGCACTACTGCACTAAATTTCCACCATCTACACAGCTGGGACATCCTACATTAGCTATGGTCTTGCAGAGATTAATCAACATCAACAAGTCTTCTCCCTCGTCTGCTTGGACTGATGGCTTTCACATTTTCACAAAGAAATTACAACATATCACCACACGGTACCTTCATAATAATGAACATATGGGACAACTTATTCCATACACATTTCAGGTGTTGCAAAACTTCTCACATATTCCTCCTTAGTGAAGCTACACAGCACATACTTTGATGTGGTTCTACTCTAAAAGACAAAGCAGATTATATCCAACAATGGCAATTTACCCCACTAAAACTAAAACATAATTTATACTGTGCTCTAATGGAGATTCAATTATTATTTTCTGCAAACTGAATTAGTGGCTTCCATGTGCCACTATGTAGCAAACAAATACTTTTTTCTCCAGTAAGCAATGGTTTACATAAAACCCTAATGTTAGACACAGACAGGATCACTCTCAGATATACCTGAATCTGGAATTAATAGGAAATTTAAAAAAAAAAAAAACTCCATGGTGTATTAATAAAGATTTAAAAAAAAAAAGTTGGAAAGGAAAAAACTGCTTTATAAGGCATACAAGACTAATGAGTGCAAAGTGAATCGTAGAGCATATGAGAACATGAGGGCAACCATTAAGAAGGATATCAGGGAGGCTAAAAGACGGGTGGAGAGGAATACAGCGGATAAGGAAAAAGAAGACCCTAAGAGATTCTTTTAGTATTTCAGTAGTAAAAGGACAGTTAAGGAGGAGGTCAAGTGCATCAGAAATAGTAAAGGGGAATTAAAAGATACAGACAATGAAATAACGGACGCCGTAACTTACATTTTTCTGAGGTGTTTACAAGTGAGCAAGTGGATAACCTCCCAGAGGTAAACGCGGCTACTAAGGAGATACTGAGGAATTTGGAAATTGTAGAGAGAGAAGTGCTGCTCAGATTAAATAAGCTGAAATCAAACAAATCACCTGTACTGATAATAATTATCCTCGAGTTCGTAAGAAGGCTAGTGAGAACATATATCCCATCTGTGAAACATGGTGGTGGTAGTATCATGGTTTGGGCCTGTTTTGCTACATCTGGGCCAGGACAGCTTGCCTTCATTGATGGAACGATGCATTCTGAATTATATCAGAGAATTCTAAAGGAAAATGTCAGGACATCTGTCCATGACCTGAATCTCAAGAGAAGGTGGGTCATGCAGCAAGACAACAACCCTAAGCACACAAGCTGTTCTACCAAAGAATGGTTAAAGAAGAATAAAGTTAATGTTTTGGAATAGCCAAGTCAAAGTCCTGACCTTAATCCAATCGAAATGTTGTGGAAGGACCTGAAGTGAGCAGTTAATGTGTGGAAACCCACCAACATACTAGAGCTGAAGCTGTTCTGTAAGGAGGAATGGGCTAAAATTCCTCCAAGCTGGTGTGCAGGAATTATCAAAAGTTACCGGAAACGTTTAGTTGCAGTTATTGCTGCAAAGTGGGGTCACACCAGATACTGAAAGCAAAGGTTCACATACTTTTGCCACTCACAAATATGTAATATTCGATCATTTTCCTTAATAAATAGATGACCAAGTATAATATTTTTGTCTCATTTGTTTAACTAGTTTCTATTTTATCTACTTTTAGGACTTCAGTGAAAATCTGATGACGTTTTAGGTCATATTTATGCAGAAATATAGACAATTCTAAAGTGTTCACAAACTTTCAAGCACAACTTTATATATATATATATATATATATATATATATATATATATATATATATATATATATATATAGTCACACACGTGCGAGTAGGAGGCACCTAAAGGGCTTGAGTAATTGTAATAAAACATCTGACCAGGGGGCGGGGAGTGCGCTGACTGTCTCTCTCAGTTCCCTACAGACCTTTCCCAGGAAATTCTGCAAGGTTCCGGCGCCTCTGAAGACGTCACTTCCGAAGCCGGCCCCTTTGATGACGTCAGTTACTCTCAAGACCTTTAAAGCCTCCATCTTAGGCTACTATAGCAGTTCTGTTTTGGACTCTGTGATATGCACATCGTTTGTTTGATAAAGAAAACCCTTTTGCAGCTGGGGAAAAACAATATACGGGTGGTTGCCCCAAACCTTTATAATGTCTTGGACTCCTTTTTATGACAGTGGCGTAGTCGGCAGGATGAAGTCCCAGAAGAAACCGGGACTCGGACATGTAATGAACCAGGTAGGAAAGTACTGGGGCCGAGTTTCTGGGGGTGCGTTTGGGGGTCAGGAAGGACTCAGTACAGGCCCCGCTCCTCAAATACAACCCCGGGCTTATAACTTACCAAATGGAGAATGTGAAGGGGACATACAGACGTAGGCTGGTTTCTGGGGATGAAACAAAAAGGGCTTATTATGTTCTCTCGGAGGAGAGAGCTGAGCCGCCCATTGGGACTGAGGTCCCAGATAAATATGGGCTATCCCTCGTCCAGCAGGTAAAAATAATAAAAAACTGGACACTTGATCCAGAGAGATCAGTCCAGGAGCAGGCTATGGCCCTCTGGGAGAAGGTGGCTGTGTGGCTAAGGCCATTTGAATTAACCACCTGCCAAACAGTTCAACAGGTAGCCTGTCTCCTCTTTTTAAAAGGCCTCCCTTAAAACTTTGCCCAGCCGGACTGGGGTGAATTCCATTCTATGGAAGAGCTTATAAAGCTCTTGAAAACACCCGAGCCAGTCTCAAAATCTGGGAGAGCAGAACAGCCCTCTAGTGGATTTCCTAGAGATCACGTCCTACTGAATAAGTCTCTTGCACATACATCGGAGCCTGTTTCTGAGTTCCCGGGCCACTGGGCGTGCAACCTACCCGGGAGCGAGCCGGGATGTAGGTGGAAGGGGGGAGATAGTTTGTGTGCTCTTGCCAACCCCCTGACGTGTTCAAATACAGGATCTGTAGTCATTAATGGTTATAAACTCCTTGCCCCGTTTGATTCTGGCAGCAACATTTCCATTGTTGATTGCCGATATGTTTTACCACGACAGAGAAGTAAAAAAAAAAGACCAGTATTAAATGTATTCAAGGAGACATCCAGGTGTACAACACCGCCCTGTGTTTCGTGAGTCAGGGAGGATCGCTAAAAAAACATCCCATGGCGATCCACCCTAATACTCCCTTCTCAGCGATTCTAGGACGGGACTGGTCAGAAAATAAATGCGGTAAACTATTGACTACTCCTGATATAAACTTAGGCCTCGTTGTAGATGGGGATAACTCGTCTCAAGCTGTCTCCACGGCGTGTACACAGCCGGCGGAGAGAGATACGGAAGCCCACGAGGACGACGGAGAGATTCCTGGTCCGTCACAGGCAAATACGTCATCCACCTATGCCCCGACGGTCTAGTGGAGAGGTTTAATCAGACTCTCAAGCAGATGCTTCTCAAGGTGGTCAGCGGGGATGGGAGGAACTGGGATCAACTCCTCCCCCTCGTTCTCTTTGCCTATCGGGAAGTCCCACAAGCCTCTACGGGGTTCTCTCCTTTTGAATTATTATACGGACGACAACCCCAAGGTACATTGGATATTTTTAAAGAAGGTTGGGAAGGAGAGGCTCTTCCATCTACAAATATTTTGGAATATATCGCACAGTTACGCGGTAGATTTGAGAAAATTCGACCTATTTTAAAAAGTCATATGGAAGAGGCACAAGCAGCACAGGCCTGTTTTATGATCGTGGCACGACACTCCGAGAATTCCAGCCGGGGGATCGTGTCATGGTATTAATTCCCACCTTTCATTCTAAATTACTCGCCCATTGGCAAGGCCCTTATGAAATTAAGGAGAGAAAAGGATTGGCTGACTATTTGGTGAAACAACCCAATCGTAGACCAACTGAGCGGGTTTATCATGTGAACTTGCTGAAGCCGTGGAAGGAGAGGGAACCAGATCCCTCCTCCGCTCAGCCCTGCTCATTCTTTGCTCATATAGACACCCTTAATTTCGGCGAGGAATTTACCTATAGACAAAGACGGGAGCTGGAATCAGCTATCCTATCCATCTCAAAGGTGGTGAGTGAAAAACTCAGATGGACCTCTCTGATTGCGCACGACATAGTGACTGAAACAGGGGTTATAGTCCGAGAGCGCCCCTATAGACTTCCTGAGGCAAAGAAAGCAGAAGTGGAGCTAGAAATCAAGCAGATGCTGGAACTAGGAGTGACTGAGGAAAGTTATAGTCCCTGGTCCAGCCCAATTGTCTTGGTTAGTAAGCCTGACGGCAGTTATAGGTTTTGCAATGACTTCCGTCGGCTTAACCAGGTCTCCCTTTTTGATGCTTATCCCATGCCTCGCGTGCATGACCTCCTCGAGAGACTTGGACAAGCTGAATTTTTGACCACACTTGACATGACCAAAGGGTACTGGCAGATTCCTTTAACGGACTCCACGAAGGTCAAGACCGCGTTCAGCACTCCTAGCGGACACTGGCAGTATCGTGTTCTGCCATTCGGGTTACATGGAGCTCCTGCGACTTTCCAGCGTCTGGTGGACAAAGTGCTCCAACCCCATAATGCGTATAGTGCTGCCTATCTGGATGATGTAGTCATCTATTCCAGCACATGGAAGGAACACGTACAGCAGGTCACTGCCGTATTGCGGACACTAGGTGAAGCCAGGCTTTGTATTAATCCCAAGAAATGTTTCTTTGGATTGAAAGAAGCTAAATACTTGGGCTACCTGGTGGGTCGGGGTACTGTGAAACCACAGTGTTCAAAAATAGATGCCATTGATAAATGGTCCCGTCCGAAATCCAAGAGGAAGGTCCAAGCCTTTCTCGGGTTGGCCAGGTACTACCGCAGGTTTGTACCTCAGTTTTCAGAGAGAACGGCGCCCTTGACTGATCTTACAAAGAAGTGGGCTCCTAATCATGTGGTATGGACTGACAAGGCGGACGCTGCATTTAGTGACTTAAAAGAGGCTCTTACGTCAGCACCAATATTAAAAGCTCCTAATTTTTCTCCCCCTTTAATTCTCCAGATGGACGCTTCGGACACAGGCCTGGGTGCAGTGCTGAGCCAAAGCGTCGATGGTGTTGAACACCCCATCATGTTCCTGAGCCGGAAACTGTTGGATCGAGAGACCAGGTATGCAGCGGTGGAAAGAGAAGCGCTTGCGATCAAATGGGCGATTACACAGTTGAGGTACCTCTTGGGCCGGGAGTTCACTCTAGTGACGGATCATGCTCCTTTACAGTGGATGGCCCTTCACAAGGAGTCGAATCCACGGGTCACTAGGTGGTTTCTTGACCTTCAACATTACAAGTTTTCGCTTATTCATCGTAAGGGTTCTCTCCATGCCAACACTGATGCTCTCTCTCGTGCCCACGACCTCTCGGTGCAGGGCGCCTGACCCGATGGGTCTTTGGGGGTTTGGGGGGATACTTGTCACACACGTGTGAGGAGGACGGCAGAGTGCGCTGACTATCTCAGTTCCCTACAGACCTTTACCGGGAAATCCTGCAAGGTTCCGGCGCCTCTGAAAACGTCACTTCTGAAGCCGGCCCCTTTGATGACATCAGTTACTCTCAAGACCTTTAAAGCCTCCATCTTAGGCTACTATAGCAGTTATGTTTTGGACTCTGATATGCACATCGCTTGTTTGAGAAAGAAAACCCTTTTGCAGCTGGGAAAAACAATATACGGGTGGCTGCCCCAAACCTTTATAATGTCTTGGACTCATTTTTATGACAGTGGCGTAGTCGGCAGGATGAAGTCCCAGAAGAAATCGGGACTCGGACATGTAATGAACCAGGTAGGAAAGTACTGGGGCCAAGTTTCAGGAGGAGGAGTGCATTTGTGGGTCAGGAAAGACTCCGTACAGGCTCCGCTCCTCAAATACAACCCCGGGCTTATAACTTACCAAATGGAGAATGTGAAGGGGACATACAGACGTAGGCTGGTTTCTGGGGATGAAACAAAAAGGGCTTATTATGTTCTCTCATATATATATATGATTTAGGTGGGAATTTAAGTAACAAGCTGGTTAAGTTTGCAGATAATACCAAGATAGGTGGATTAGCAGATAATTTGGAATCCGTTATATCATTACAGAAGGACTTGGATAGCATGCAGGCTTGGGCAGATTTGTGGCAGATGAAATTTAATGTCAGTAAATGTAAAGTATTATTACACATAGCAAGTAAAAATGTTAGGTTTGAATACACAATGAGCGGTCAAAGAATCAAGAGTACACCTTATGAGGATTTAGGAGTCATAGTGGACTTTAAGTTATCGACTTCCCAACAGTGTTCAGAAGCCATTAAGAAGACTAACAATATTAGGTTATATAGCACGTGTGATGCACTGGTGAGGCCTCATCTTGAGTACCGTGTGCAGTTTTGGTCTCCAGGCTACAAAAAGGACATAGCAGTGGTAAAAAAGGTCCAGACAAGACTGACTAGACTTATTCCACGGCTACAGGGGTTGAATTATGAGGAAAAATTAAAAAAGCTGAGCCTATACAGTTTAAGCAAAAGATTAAGAAGTGACCTGATTGAAGTGTTTAAAATTTTGAAGGGAATTAGTACAATGGATCGAGACTGTTATTGTAAAATGAGTTCATCAAGAACCTGGGGGGACAGTTGGAAAATTGTTAAGGGTAAATTTCGCACAAACATTAGGAAGTTTTTCTTTGCACAAAGAATGATAGACACTTGGAATAAGCTACCAAGTAGTGTGGTAGACAGTAAGAGTTTACGGACTTTCAAAACTTGCAGTAAGTAGATAGGACTGGCAAACTTTGTTGGGCTGAATGGCCTGTTCTCGTCTAGAGTGTTCTACTGTGCTAATATAACTAAGTTCATACTGCTGGATTATAAAGAACATTTTAGAGTTGGGCTAATTAATATAGGTGACTTGTTTATCCATTCTACAGTAACTAGCAATTCCAGGTAGTGGGAAAAGTAATAACAGGTACAAAGGACAAACTTAATCAATGATGATTTACAATACACACACACAATCACAATTTTACAAACAATGCATCTTTTGCATAATTTTGCATAATTCAGCACCTTCGAAATGAGGTTGTGCTCACAAACCATTTATTTCATATAGTAAATTTCACAGCAAGCAATATCACACACATAAAAAGAAAGTGAAATGTTTGTGTTACTGTTCACTGACACTATTGATAGTAGGCCTACTTATAATGAACCTGAACAAGTTATAAGCTCTCATGAAAATTCAGTTACTTGTTACTTTGCACGTCATTCAATGAAATGCCTATTTAATAGATACATTTGTTTTGTAATGCAATATTTTATTTCATTAGTTCCACGGCTATTATCTAAAATGTATGTAACATCACACAAATTCAAATAAAATAAATAGGTTGTGTACTGAAAATGTAATAATAAATACAAATCAAAATTTTTAAAACATTTTTATGGAACACTAGTAGGAGCACCCGGCGTTGCCCGGGAATCTATAACCGGTGAATTCCCAAATGAAAGAAACGGTACATAGAAATAGAACAAACATTTTTCTGATTGACATTTTATTGTAAGTTCCTCTACTCTGGATTCTGTGTGGTGTGGCGGTTGAGACGGGCTTGAACTAGACTTTGTTGTGGCATCTGAAGTGGACCTTCAAATTCTACATCTTTTTTTCGGTGGCATGGGTATATAGGTGAAAAGCAGGACAATTATAATATGTTATGTTGTATTACATACGGAATAAGCACCACAGTGAGATGAATTTACGTTATTTACAATATGTCGGAAAGCGAACAAATAGCAACAGTCAGTCAGAAAGAGCAACGCTGAAATCGTACTGTCAGTCGGAAAGGGAGCAAACAGCACTACAAATACAGAAAGCCAGTGAGAAAGAGTAGCACTGAAACCGTACTGGGAAAAATGGCGGGGAGGGGTGCTCTGTTTGTAAGGAGAGTCTGTGTTGAACCGTGATGCTATCTAACAAGACGTTGGTGATGGTAACTACAGAGAGAAGTGACATACCTGGTGGGGGAAGGATGCAGTCTTTTTAAGGCGAGTCTCTGTTCAAAATTGATTGCATATAACGGATGTTGGTGAATGAAATACAGCACCATCAGTGTGTGTGGGTGTGTGATGTGCGGAAACGTGGGTGTGTCATCCGGTCATGCGGACTGGGTTGTTCGCGTTTTACATCCATACGGCAGTTCCTCTTCACCTGATCATATCAGTCAGCCTTCTCATACTTGGACACTTCCGCCATCTGTTGGCAATTTAAAGAAACATGGGTAAAGAGCAACACAGAGAGACTAAAGCTTCCTCTAGATGGGCCGCAGTGAATGTCTGTTGGAACGTGCGGCTATCTTATAAATGATAAGTACAGGGACGTGTGCCGAAGGCTGTGTTGGTGAAAAGGTGTATATATATACACACACACATATATATATATACACACACACACATATATATAATATATACACACACACACACACACATATATTATATATATACTGTATATATATATATATATATATACACACACACATAAACATATATATATACATATCCATATATATATATATATACATATCTACATATATACATACACACACACACACAGACACACAACTATCGTATCTGTTCAAGTTCTATTTAAATTTTAAATAGAAGGAATTTTTATTTAGTCGACAGAATATTATTCCAGAATCAATCAACTGAAACCTTAAATAACTTATATTTTGCTCTCCATAAAAATATATCCTGTCTAAATTATACAAGTTAGAAATAAAGTAAACGTTAAAAGAACAAACATTCAAATTTATTTACTTATATGTAATTTTATATAAAAAATAAACTTAAATTTTAAATATCCCAAAAGATTTTGCTCTCCATAAAAATATATCCTGTCAAAATTATACAAATTCAAATATGAACATGCTGCATAACAACACCTGGAAATATAAATAAAATGTGTTCTTTTCAGCAATAACAAATCAAATCATTCAGTTGTCTTTGCTCTTATGTCATTTTATCAGATTTGGACGCCTGGCATCTTTTTTTGGCAAGAAGTTCGTTTATGTTTGGTGTGAGGTTCTGTGTTGTGGAGATTCTCAGATGGACTGCAGGTGCTCATCAGTGAGGCGACTCCTGTGTGCTGTTTTGTTAGTCTTCATGACTGAGAAGAGCTTCTCACACAGATATGTGCTACCAAACATGCACAAGGTTCGAGCCGCATGTAGACGGAGCTAGAGTACTTCTGCGGGAATGGAGTGAGTAAACTGTGCGGGCCGTGCAGTATCGTACTTTGCCTTCAGTGTGCCATTACACTGCAGCTCAATCACCTCCATCTGAATCTACACAGGTGCAGTTTCCACATTGACAGCAAATGGGTTGCGAAACAATTCAAAATTATTTTTTTGTTCTTCAAAGTCACCAAAGCGCCGTGCGAACTCAGTGCGCAGTGCGCTCAGTTTATCAGCAAAGTGCGTATTTGGGAACACCATTGTGCCGATTTGGTTCAAGATTACTTGGCAAAAGGGAAAGTGGGGCAAGTTGCACTGGTGCATTTGTGTCTCCCATAAAAGTAGCTTCACTTGAAATCACTTTGTGATTTTGCACGGGTAAAAACGTCTGCTGAAGTGTCAGATTCTTATTTAATTCTTCTGCTTTCTGTATCTTCTGCATTGCATTCAGGTCTTTCAGCCTCACTGATGAGCACCTGCAATCCATCCTGAGAATCTCCACAACACAGAACTCCCTGATGTTTTGTCTCATAGTGCCGTCTTAGATTAAATTCTGTAATTACAGCCACATTAGCTCCACAAATGAGACACACGGGTTCAGTAAACATATACTCAGCCTCCCATCGGTTTTTAAAGGCTCTATTTTCAGAATCAACTTTTCTCTTCAGCATCGTGTGAGCTAGCTTCGCAATAACTTGCAGCATCATAAGCTAGACTTGATTAACGCGGTAAGTGTTCGTTAACTCTTCTGCTTTCTGTATCTTGTGCATTGCATTCAGGTCTTTCATGTTATCTTGATGTTTTGTCTCATAGTGCCATCTTAGATTAAATTCTGTAATTACAGCCACATTAGCTCCACAAATGAGACACACAGGTTTACCGGCAATGTCAGTAAACATATACTCAGCCTCCCATCGGTTTTTAAAGGCTCTATGTTCAGAATCACCTTTTCTCTTCGGCATCGTGTGGGCTAGCTTCGCAATTGCAATAACTTGCAGCATCATAAGCTAGACTTGATTAACTCGGTAAGTGTTCGGCCAGGCAGCTGAAGCACTGCATTATGGGATCTGTAGTTTATTGTGTTACCAGCGCTTCATATCCCCGGGCCATTAATAACAATAATATATAAAATGATCTCGGGGCGGATATAATTACACGGGGCGGATGTGGCCTGCGGGCCTTGAGTTTGACACATATGGACTAAATAGAACTTGAAAAGATATATTTTTTCAAATGTGATCACGCAATTCAGATCGAGTTGATGCGCACTACAGTACAATCGAACCCGTGTGCTATTGTGGTTTTGACTGTGTGCCTCAATAAGTCATCCTCCCCTCGCTCTTACTTTTTTACCGTTCATCTAATGAATACACTGAGTATGGCTTTACCAAAACAATCATTGATCGCGAATAAAGTATCCATTTTTCATAAATCTTCAATTGGTGATCTGTCTTTCTGCGTTAACCGCATATTTTTTCATACGTCTCAAACCAAGGGGATGCGAGGCTAAAATGTATCGGGAAGCGCGCGTACATACTCAGTGCATCCCCTCGGGAATCGAACCTCGGAAGCCGGCGCTAGAGGCGAAGCCTCTACTATTACGACACGGCTGGTGGTTTGTCTATTTGAGCGTAGTAGTGTAATTCAGTTTTTGTTCAGCACTCTTTGGAACTGTTGCTTTTTGTCTGCGCACTGCGTCAGTTCACGTGAGCCACTGAATATGGTTTTATATGTCACTCGCTCGCTTCTAATTGTTTTGCTGCCTTCTTAATTATATAATGTATGTTTTCTTTAGCGGTTTTTGTAGCTCTTCCTGGTTTTCTACATACTGCGTGATTACGTGGGAGGCGTGATGATGTCACACGAAACTCCGCCCCCCACGACTTTCGAGCTCAACTCCATTACAGTAAATGGAGAAAAATAGCTTCTAGTTATTACGCGTAGAATTTCGAAATGAAACCTGCCCAACTTTTGTAAGTAAGCTGTAAGGAAAGAGCCTAACAAATTTCAGCCTTCTACCTACACGGGAAGTTGGAGAATTAGTGATGAGTGAGTGAGTGAGTCAGTGAGGGCTTTGCCTTTTATTAGTATAGATGTACCATGTTCTCATCATGACATTCTTTTTTTATATTGATATTTTTCTTAAGCTTCTGAAATTAATCATTTAACTCTAATTTACAATTTGTGTATAACAAAATTTTATTTGATCTGGTATGACCTGTCATACAGCTCTTAGTTGAAAAGCAAATGGCTATTTTTTTTATATATACATCTACCTAATAATATATTTGTCTCATATGTTCTTAGAATAGTCCAAACTCATCTACCTATGAACTGAAGAATGTATTAAAGGTTGGAGGATATCATGTGAGTGGTGAGGACAGTATAGAAATTGTGAAGGTTATAGAGGAAGGATGAGCACTGCTGGCAAGAATTATTATTATTTGAAGTTTAATGTAAAGAGGACAAAACAAATGAGGAAAAAAAGTTAAAGGTCATGTCCAGACTGAAAATGAAAGTAGCCAAGTGAAGTTTTTGCTGCATAGCCTTCACTTGCATGCAACTAAACATGAAAGAAAAGTGTGTGTGTGTATATATATATATATATATATATATATATATATATATAAATCTATACTAATAAAAGGCAAAGCCCTCACTGCCTGACTGACTCACTCATCACTAGTTCTCCAATTTCCCATGTAGGTAGAAGGCTGAAATTTGGCTGGCTCATTCCTTAATGCTTACTTACAAAAGTTAGGCAGGTTTCATTTCGAAATTCTATGCGTACCGGTCATAACTGGAACCTACTTATGTACATATATACGGCAATAGCCTGCAGCTCGGTCGCCGTGTGAGGCGGAGTTGCATCCCTCATCATCACACCTTCAACGTAATTGAGTGCCTGCCCATATAAGGCTGTCAATCAGCAGCAATCCAATAGACACGCTGCCACTAAATATTCACGGGTGAAGGGCTGTGCTTATGCAAACGAAGATGAGATGGTCAGGGATCGACTAGAATTTGGCACAATCTCAGCGAAAGTGCGAGGGAAACGTTTAAGTGCCGGGTCTAAGCTAACATTAAATAAAGCCGTGGACATTGCAAGATCCCCTCCTTGAACTGTCACCTTATCGTGGTGGAGGGGTTTGCATGTCCCAATGATCCTAGGTTATGTTGTCCGGGGCTTTATGCCCCTTGTAGGGCCACCCAAGGCAAACTGGTCCTAGGTGAAGGATAAGACAAAGAGCTTTTCAACAAAACAAAACAAAAATGATGAGCAAAAACTCTGGACAACGTTTTCCCTTGCCCGGACACGGGTCACTGGGGCCCTCCTCTGGAGCCAGGCCTGGAGGTGGGGCACAATGGCGAGCGCCTCGTAGCCGGGCCTGCACCCATGGGGCTCGGCAGGGCACAGCCCGAAGAGGTAACGTGGGTCCTCCTTCTCATGGGCTCACCACCTATGAGAGGGGCCAAGGAGGTCAGGTGCAGTGTGAGTTGGGTGGTGGCCGAAGGTGGGGACCTTGGCAGTCTGATCCTTGGCAACAGAAACTGGCTCTTGGGATGTGGAATGTCACCTCTCAGGAAGGAGCCTGAGCTAGTGCGCAAGGTCTAGAGGTTCCGACCAGATATAGTTGGACTCACCTCGACGCACAGCTTGGACTCTGGAACCAATCTCCTTGAGAGGAGCTGGACTCTCTACCACTCTGGAGTTGCCCCTGGTGAGAGCGCCGAGCAGGTGTGGGCATACTTATTCCCCCCTTCCTAAGTTTGAGCCTGTGCATTGGGGTGTACCCTGGTGGACGAGGGAGTGGCATCCCTCCGCCTTCTAAGGGTCCTGACTGTTTGTGCGTATGTGCCGAACAGCAGTTTGGAGTATCCACCCTTTTTGGAGTCTCTGGAGAAGGTGCTAGAGGGCGTACCTTCTGGTGATTCCCTCGTTTTGCTGGGAGACTTTAATGCTCACGTGGGCAATGACAGTGAGACCTGGAAGGGCGTGATTGGGAGGAATGGCCCCCCTGATCTGAACCCGGTGTTTTGTTATTGGACTTCTGTGCTCGTCACGGATTGTCCATAACGAACACCATGTTCAAGCATAAGGGTGTTCATATGTGCACTTGGCACCAGGACACCCTAGGCCTCAGGTCATGATCGACTTTGTGGTCGTGTGTCGGACTTGCGGCCATATGTCTTGGACACTTCGGGTGAAGAGAGGGGCGGAGCTGTCAACTGATCACCACCTGGTGGTGAGTTGGCCGATGGTGGGGAAGATGCGGTCAGACCTGGTAGGCCCAAGCGTGTTGTGAGGGTCTGCTGGGAACGGCTGGCAGAGTCCCCTGTCAGAAGTAGCTTCAACTCCCACCTCGGCAGAACTTCAACCACGTCCCGAGGGAGGTGGGGACATTGAGTCGAATGGGCCATGTTCCGTGCCTCTATTGTTGAGGCGGCTGACGGAGCTGTGGCTGTAAGGTGGCCGGTTCCTGTCGTGGCGGCAATCCCCGAACCCATTGGTGGACACCGGCGGTGAGGGATGCCGTCAAGCTGAAGAAGGAGTCCTATAGGACTTTTTGTCCTGTGGGTCTCTGGAGGCAGCTGATAGGTACCGGCAGGCCAAGCGAATGCTGCCGGTTGTTGCTGAGGCAAAACTCGGGCATGGGAGGAGTTTGGAGAGGCCATGGAGAACTTTTTCGGACGGCCGAGGAGATTCTGGTCCACCGTCCGGCGTCTCAGGAGGGAAGCAGTGCAGTGTCAACACCGTATATGGTGGGGATGGTGCGCTGCTGACCTGACTCGACGTTGTGGGTCGGTGGGGGGAGTACTTTGAAGACCTCCTCAATCCCACTAACATGCCTTCCAATGAGGAAGCAGAGCCTGGGGACTCTGAGGTGGGCTCTCCCATCTCTGGGACTGAAGTCACCGAGGTGGTCAAAAAACTCCTTGGTGGCAGGGCCCCAGGGGTGGATGAGATATGCCGGAGTTCCTTAAGGCTCTGGATGTTGTAGGACTGTCTTGGTTGACACGTCTCTGCAACATCGCATGGACATCGGGAACAGTGCCTCTGGATTGGCAGACCGGGGTGGTGGTCCCCTCTTTAAAAGGGGACGGAGGGTGTGTTCCAACTATAGAGGGATCACACTCCTCAGCCTCCCTGGAAAAGTCTATTCGGGGTTCTGGAGAGGAGGGTCCGTCGGATAGTGAACCTCTGATTCAGGAGGAACAGTGTGGTTTTCGTCCTGGTGCGGAACAGTGGACCAGCTCTTCACCCTTAGCAGAGTCCTGGAGGGTGCATGGGAGTTTGCCCAACCAGTCTACATGTGTTTTGTGGACTTGGAAAAGGCATTCACCGTGTCCCTCGGGAATCCTGTGGGGGTGCTCGGGAGTATGGGGTACGGACCCCTGATAAGAGCTGTTCGGTCCCTGTACAACTGGTGTCAGAGCTTGGTCTGCATTGCGGCAGTAAGTCAAGCCCGTTTCCAGTGAGAGTTGGACGCCGCCAGGGCTGCCCTTTGTCACCGATTCTGTTCATAACTTTTATGGACAGAATTTCTAGCGCAACCAGGGTGTTGAAGGGGTCGGTTTGGTGGACTCAGGATTGGGTCACTGCTTTTTGCAGATGATGTTGTCCTGTTTGCTTCATCAGGCCGTGATCTTCAGCTCTCTCTGGATCGGTTCTCAGCTGAGTGTGAAGCGGCTGGGATGAGAATCAGCACCTCCAAATCTGAGACCATGGTCCTCAGCCAGAAAAGGGTGGAGTGCCCTCTCAGTGTTGTGGGAGAGATCCTGCCCCAAGTGAAGGAGTTCGAGTATCTTGGGTTCTTGTTCACGAGTGAGGGAAGAATGGACCGTGATATTGACAGGTGGATCGGTGCGGCATCCACAGTGATGCGGACTCTGCATCGGTCTGTCGAGCTACGTTCCTACCCTCACCTATGGTCATGAGCTATGGGTAGTGACTGAAAGAACGAGATCGCGAATACAAGCGGCTGAAATTAGTTTTCTCCACAGGGTGTCTGGGCTTTCCCTTAAAGGGTGAGAAGCTCAGTCATCCGGGAGGGGCTCAGAGTAGAGCCACTACTTCTCCGCATCGAGAGGAGTCAGACGAGGTGGCAGGGCATCTGATCAGGATGCCTCCTGGACACCTCCCAGGTGAGGTGTTCCGGGCATGTCCAACCGGGAGGAGGCCCCGGGGAAGACCCAGGACACGCTGGAGGGACTGTCTACCGGCTGGCCTGGGAACACTTTGGGATTCTCCCGGAAGAGCTGGAAGAAGTGGCCGGGGAGAGGGAAGTCTGGGCCTCTCTGCTTAAGCTGCTGCCCCCACGACCCGACCCCAGATAAGTGGAAGAGGATGGACAGACATCGCAAGAATGCACAAGATAGCACAAGCACAGCTGAGAACCTTCGATGCATGTACTCCGAGCAGCTCACGTGAACTGACTGTGAACGCAGTATGCAGAGAACAAGACCGACCTCCAAACAGCGCAGAGACTTTTGATCACGTGAACGTGTCTGCAAAAAGTGGCGTCTCCTGCCCTGCTAAAAATATTATAAAAGTCAAGCAGTCGGCTCACGCATAGCTGTGCCGGCCTTCGAGATGCTGACTGCGCTTCTGCCTTAAGTGAAAGTAAGCACTTAATCTTTTCCTCCTTCCCCTGAGCTATAGCCCAGACAACTGCAAATACGGGATCCCTTTTCTAGACCGCAGCAAACTAATATTAAGGCGCTTCGCACTTTCTTTTGCACGTATACGATTATGAGGTCACGGAAGACACGCATGGGGTGGAGGACCGACAGTACCATCGGCCGGTTAATGGCAGGGCCATCTCTCCAGTCTAAACGAGACCTGCCGCGACACTCCCCAAATGGCGCTCATATCGTCAGCGAAGACGTCTCTCAACACTATATAAAGGTGATATTTTTAGACTACCTTGATGTCTATTGTTTAATTTTGATTTCATTAGATGGACAAGATACAATGAAACTGTTGGCATTTGCAAGTGAAACAGCAGATTCAGAGAGCAGAATTGAGTCATTAAGATCAAAGACCTCACAAAGCCTACCGGAGAACACTTCACATACCTTGATTAACCTTGATCATAGACTCAAAGCTCTGTGTGGCTATATTCTTTCACTGGGACTAAAGAGACTTCTCTCTTCAATTACACGTCTGATGAAATCGTTATGGCCAAAATACTAGGTCTGCTACCTAACTTCCTTTTCATGGTGGAAATAACCTCTAACATGTTTTTTCTTTGCAGATGCATGCTGACATTTGTGTTATGAAAAAAACAAATTTTGATATAAAAAGAAAGAGGAGCAAGGGAAGCAGGTTCAGTACTTCAAGTTCTTTTTTTTAAAGTTTTCAAAACTGCATACACTGCAGTCTAGAATTAAAACTTAAGGCAGCTCTGTATCTGCTCTGGAGGTAGATAGTAAACAGCAGTATCCATGAAAGGCTGAAATAATTTCTGAAGTGAACCTGACAATGTAAAAATTGCCCAACCCCACGATGTATACTCTTATTAAACAATGAAAAAAATAAAAAGGTAGAACAGTTTTCTTCCAGCTAAGCAAGACCAGGTGGCTTATTATCAATGTGACAGAGAGCATTATGCCAGACTAAATATTTAGTCAGGAAATGTTTAATCTGGCACAATTTCAGACAATACTAAGTGGGTACATATCTATTAAGGCAAGGTTATTTGACAGAAGAATAAAAATATGACTGTAATATGGTAGAAGCCTGGAGCAAAGTCATAAAATATGGCCAAAGGAGTCAAGTGTCTGGTTGCATATCATCTAATGCACACATTTTAATGCTCAATTTTAAATTATATTACCTTAGTCTAGTATAAATGTTGAGAAGTGAATTCTTTGGCGAGTGGGGATATACTTGCCTTTTTGCATAAAGTTTTGGAATGATCCTGTACCTGTTTTAGAAAAAATGTTTAAGGAAAAGTTGTTACACAACTCCTTTTTTGGGTTTATTCTATATTATACAAGGATCGGGGAAAAGTACAGACAGGGTTTTGAGTTGAAAACTGGGACATATTTAAAAACACAAAAACAGTTTGCACATAACAGAAAAGTGGAGTATTTGTGAGAAAGCTTTTCAATGATACAAATACTTTACTGACTGTTTACATCTCCAAAGATGACACTAAAATGTATATGTCAAGCATTAAATGTGGGTTATATCAAATGAATAGGCATATTCACCGCTTGGTTTTCAAGGATAAAACCAGTAAAAAGTAAATTTGTGACCGTACTAATGCAATTCTTACTAGGTTCTGAAACACTACATTTTTGCTGGATCTGTACTTGGAAAGAGGAACATACATATTTTTTTCTGTTACCATATTGGGAAAAGCTGCAGATTATCCTAACATTTGGTTCTAGTCTATTAAAGATTATTTATAACATACTGGGTAATTATTATTCAATAGTACCAATCATGCTCTCTCAAGGGACAGGTCACCTTAAGAAATTTATTTTTTAAGAAATGCAAGGATGTTTTGCACCAACTTTTAAATGTTGTGTTAAACTGCTTTGAGGAAGATGTCAAGGTTCAAGTTGTGTCTTCATCCTGTAATCATCTGAAGCAGTTATACTGAAACAAATCAATCCTGCATTGTTTAATAATTTTTATAACATGATTTATGTTAACTGCTGCAGTATTTTTTTTATGACAGTTGCTTAGTTGTGGCAGCATAACTCAGTAATTTACCCATGTATTGGCTACAAGATAATGGCTTCATTTTTGTTACTACTAGTCCTCTAGCAGTTACACAGCTTTGCAAATAAAGGTACAAAATATTACTTCCATGAATAAACAAACTGAAATGTGATCATGATGATAAATACTAAGAGATTAGAACAGCACTCGCAGACATTTCTCCATTTCTGGTCTTAAGGGTCTCCTGCTCTCCATCTTCAAGTCCAAATCTAAAGCTTTTTCTATTGCATTTATTATACACAAAAGCAAACATGACAAACACTATATTAAATTTTATTGTCCAACAGTGCATAAATTCAGTTATTAGTTTCTTTTATACTGCAGAAGAACTGCAATCAATATGCAAAAATTCAAACTTTTACCTGCTCATAAGACAATTGGTTCTTTTTTCTCTTGTTTCTGCTGACAATACATACAATGTCATCACAGTTGTGGTTTCATTAGTGACCAGAACACAAAATTACATCTGTTACAATCTAGGAGTTTACTGTAATTAAGTAAGAAAATATAGACCCATAGGATTAGCTACACCAGCTCTGCCAGAAAAAAAAGTCTGAGAGTGTAATTAGTTCAAGATAAGAATAGAACAGCATTTTTTCAAGTGATACATGAACACTTAAAGAAGAGTGAGCAAGTTGATCCTAGATAATCAACATTCCATAAAAAGGAAATGGAGCTTAAAAAAAAAAAAAAAAACACAAAACAAACAAAAAAAAACACCACACACTGAGTTCCCTCTGTCATTTTATTTTTGAACTTTTATGGCTGCACTGCACCTGACAATATCTTCAAGTATCATTGCACTACTAAAATGAATCGTATTATCCCAACACACATCGTCTTTGAGAAACTATATTGTACAGAACAGTTTATATTTACCTTGAAAATCAATTGATGGTTCACAATAAAAATGCTGGCATACTTAAGTCAGAGAGATGCAGTATATGTTTAGTTACTTAAACCAGGAAAACACTTGTGTATTAAGTATCATCATACATTATTAAAAAAAAAAAAAAATCCTACAACTGTAGAGCATAGTGTCCCATTTATTAACCATTACCATTTATGATTTTTCAAGCACCAAATACATTTTTCAATTGATATATAAACTTGTATACCCCTGACACTGTTATAAGGCTGAATACTTTATTATGTAACTGAAAAAGAAAGTGCTTGTTAGAAAGTTTAAATGTGCTACACATCTTTGTTTTGTTTTCTGCAACTGAACACTGTTCATTTTTTAAAATGTTACATGCATCACTTTGGCATTTTCTTTAACTGAACAATTTGCAAGAAGATCTTTCCTTTACATAAAAATCTAATTTTTATTAAAAAAACTGACATGAGAGAATCTATCTTGACTATAAAAAAGATCAACAAAAATTACAGGATATGTATTCTACATACTGCAGTTAAAATATGTTTAAAGATGCTAGGGGGGGTTTGGGAGGCTTTACCTGGTGTCCACTATCTCATAGCTCAGGTGCTCGAAGGGAGTTGGGGTGCTTCTCCGTTAGAGAAAGTGATTGTATTTAAAGAGATTGTATACAGAAGAGGATGAAGGACAAAGGAGGAAAACAGTTTGGTCCCAAGTTATTATATAAAGAAAATCAGCTACTTGAGTATTTTACTACAACTCTCTATTTTAAATAACAATGACTAATAAAACATAGAAAAAGGTAATGAAAAGTAAAAAATTTAATTATATTAACACCTTGTCAAAAACAATATTATGAATTACTTTATCCTCTAACTTACATTACATAAATGTTGCTTTTTTACATTTCTGTTTGCATATTGCCATTTTTACTGAAGTACCATGCACCCTCGTGTAAGACAGGCACCCTAATTTTTACAAAGAAAATCGTGAAAATCATTTTGCCCTGTGTACAATGCGTGTTGTGAGATTGTATAGGATGCGTTTAGAGAGAGAGAATGCGAGTGCGCGCGAGAGAGAGTATGGCAATCTGTTTAATTTAATCTGTTTAATTTAATATGTGCTTTCAAAACTTTGATATCATTAGTTTTAAATTTGATATCAGCACTTTGAAATTTGATATCGGACTTACAAAATTTGATATCAAGTTTCCAAATTTTCATATCGCTTTTTTACAATGAGATATTGTGTGATTTAAAAGTTAAGAAAATATTCTTTTACAGGTGCAAAGAAGGTACACATCTATTCAAAGAGCAGTCTATCAGGGAAGCACTAATGAAAGAAATGTCAAAGTGATCGACTCATTGATAAGACATGTACGAAGAATTCAAGATTTTATTAGAAACTCTGTAGGAGACTTAATTGAAAGCCTTCACCGACTGAGAGACTATATTCGTCTGCCACCACAGAATAATGGTGATCATCGCAATTTCTTGGCCAAACGAATTTCTTCGGGTATTGTTATTTTACTTTAAAATATTCTGTCACCGCCAAAAAAAACACGTTTAAGTGGACCTGCAGGTATTAAGTCTCATAATGTGGTTTATGTCATAACGTCATGTCTATTAAGTTTGCAACATGTTTACTGGCACTTATGCATATCGCTTTATGCTGATATATTACGGTTTTATTTCTACAAACCACAACGTGAAGAACACTTTGCGCGGAGGAATAAAAAACATCATTTTGTGGGGCAGAACCTAAAACATCATTTTGTGGGGCAGAACCTGATAACATCCTTTTCAAATTTAATATCGAGCTTTTGAAATTTGATATCAAGTTGCTAAAATTTGATATCACGCTTTGAAATTTGATATCAAGCTTCTGAAATTTGATACTGAGCTTTTGAAATGTGTTATCGAGCTTCTGAAATTTGATATCAAATTTCATAAAAAGATAAATGGATTAAATTTTAAAGTGACCTGCCATACTATGGAAGCATTCAAGCTCTCTTTTTTGAAATTAAGTTTCAAAAGTGTGATATCAAATTTAAAAGCAAAAATATCAGCATTGTAACTGCTGATATCATGTAAAACGGATTAAATATTAAAACGGCGTGCCATAATAGAGTGCGAGTGCAAGCACGAGGGAGAGCGTGCGAGTGCGTGAGCAAGGGAGCGAGAGAGAGAGAGCGCGAGTGTGCGAGCAAGGGAGCGAGAGAGCCCAAGTAGAAGAAGTAAACATTACAGAATTAAATTTCCTTGTGTATGACTCGCACCTGATTTTCTAATGCTAATTTTCGGTAAAAAATGTGCGCGTGGTACAAGCATAAATACTGTATTTGGGATATTTTGCTCTTTTTCACTTATTGTATGACTAGCAAAATACCCACACTTCGCAGCGGCGAAGTACTGCCTTAAAATTTTTATTAAGAAGAAAATTAAACCTTTTTAAACTGAGGGAAAAAATATACCAAAAATTATTTGTTAAGGATCTCTTTGTATACCACATTGTGAGTTCGTGAGTGAATATGACCAAGCTGTGCGCTGAGCTTACACTTGAGCATGCAACGTACAGTTGGACATGTGAACAGTAATCTTGTTTCAAATCTCACAGCTTGGATTGCTGCTGTCATAATCGGTTTGCGTTTCCTGGTTTGTTTCAATTACAACAGTATTTGTAGGACATGTGTTGACGAGACATTCGGCATCTGTCAAGCGTTGTAAGTATACAACCAGTTTCATCGATAACTTCACATCCAGCTTTTGAGAGTTTAAACATTCATAAACATCAAAGTGTCCACTACTGAAATCGTCACCTGTCAATCTAAGATGTTTAAGAAGCATTGGCGGTTATCGAAAGGTGTAAAATAAATATTTGGCCATTTCGGTACACTTGAAAGCGACAACCGAACAATTCAGCGGCAGCCATCAACTCACATGCAGATGCATAGGTGAAGGGCTTAAGTATTTCTCTATCTCTTATAGTGCTCCTGTGTAGTATAATTATCTCCAGTACCGTCATCAGTCTACACCTTGAACCTGTCCCAGTCATTCAATACATAAGACACAATGTTCCTCCGGATATCAAGAGTGAGCCTGATATGGCCATGCAATATGTAACAAAGAGAATGGAAAAGGCAGGTGCCATCTCTGGGAATGGAAACCACTCGGTAAGTGAGAGTTCTTTGATCGATGGTGATCACCTCGATAGACATGTTAATGGGGGTACGGTTGGAATGATAAAGGAAATGGGTACCTGAACAATGTAAATTAAGTCTACAAATACCTAAACAATAACTATAATCGTAATAAATGAACAATAAAACAGCAGAGAAGCCGTGGATTAAATAAAAAGGCTGTAGTTTTTAGCAGGGAGACGTGAATCCCGTGACGAAGCAAGGAAGGAAATGTAGAGACTGTAGCGACTGACGGCCTTATATAGGCAGGCCGCCAACAACGTGGGAGGCGTTGGGATGGGAGACCCAACGCCGCCACACACAGTGACCGAGCTGCAAGCTATGGACGTATATGTGTACGTAAGTAGGATTCAGTTAGCGTTGGGAACCCACGTACCAAATTTCGTGAAAATAGGCCCATAAGTAACAAAGACCGTTGAAAAGTTGAATATGGCGGCCGACAGTGGCATCATACCACCAAAATACCATGCCATACCATTTTTATTTGTTGAGCGCTTAAAAACACAGCATTATAACTGACCGAAGCGCTGTACAGTTAAAAAGATGCAAGACTAAAAACAAAATATTAAACACAAACATTAAGAGAAAAATTAAAACAGAGATACTAAAAACAGGCCAGAGGACCCAATAAAATAGGGAAATAGGAAGAAACAAGTGGAAATGAGACAGGTTAAGAAGTAAAAGCCAATGTGAAAAAGTGTGTTTTTAGGCATGATTTAAATGAGGCGACTGAGGTGGCTTTTCTAACCACTAAAGGTAGGGAGTTCCAGAGCCTGGGTGCACAGACGGAAAAAGCCCTTTCACCACGAGCTTTAAAACGTGCCTTGGGAACAGTTAGGAGCAACTGATCTGCGGATCTAAGAACATGAAGAGGATTGCGAGGATGAAGCAAGACACTCAAATATGCGGGGGCTAGACCGTTTAGTGCCTTATAGGTTAAGAGGAGTATCTTAAAATCAATTCTGAATCTAACCGGCAGCCAGTGTAGGGTTTTTAAAATTGGTGTAATGTGTTGGCTTCTGCTGCTTCCAGTTAGAAGCCTTGCAGCTGCATTTTGAGCCAGTTGGAGTCTAGAAAGAGTGGCCTTACTGATACCATATAGGCAGGAATTTGAGTAGTCGAGCCGGGATGTAATGAATGCATGAATTACTGATTCCAGGAGGTGGTTAGACAGAAGAGGCTTGAGTTTGGCGATTCACCTACGATGGAAAAAGCAGGATTTTACGGTGCTATTGACTTAAGCATCCATTTTCAGGACTGCATCCATTTTGATTCCAAGATTGGAGACAGAAGAAGTTACTGGAATGGGAAGAGAGTCGAGGCCAAGGGGTGGAGTCTGTTTGCAGTCAGGACTAAAAACAATGACCTCGGTTTTTGAATCGTTCAGGTGAAGAAAGTTTACAGCCAACCAGTCCTTAATGTCAGTTAGACAGTCGAGGAGAGGTTTGGTGGAGTCAGTTGGCTTGAGGGAAAAATAAATTTGGCAGTCGTCAGCATATAGGTGATATGAAATTGCATGTTTTCTAAAAATTGCACCTAAAGGCAGGATATAAATTGAAAAAAGTAGTGGCCCTAAAATGGAACCCTGAGGGACCCCACATGGGAGTGGGACTGATTCAGATGAAAAATCGTCTAGCATGACTCTAAGAGTTCTGTTGCAGAAATAGGACCTGAACCATTCGAGGGCTACACCAGTCCAGGAATCAAGTCGGGAGATCATGATGTCGTGGTCGATTGTGTCGAAGGCAGAAGATAAGTCGAGAAGAACCATATTCACGTGGAGTCCTGAGTCCAATGCCAAAAGGTAAAATAATAAAATAAAAAATAAGTACCAAATTTCAGCCTTCTACCTACACGGGAAGTTGGAGAATTAGTGACGTTGGAAAGTTCAATATGACAGCTGACAGTGGCGTCATACCACCGAAATAAGTACGTACATTGGTTTTGGTTAGCGCAGGGAAGCCGCCTACCAAATTTCGTGAAGATGGGGCCATGAATAAAGTTCAACATGCCGGACGTTGTTGACCGTTATGCGTGGAATATCGAAATGAAACCTGCTAAACTTTTGTAAGTAAGTAAGCTGTAAGAAATGAGCCTGCCAAATTTCAGCCTTCTACCTACACGAGAAGTTGGAGAATTAGTGACGTTGGAAAGTTCAATATGGCGGCCGACAGTGGCGTCATACCACCAAAATAAGAACTGCGTACATTGGTTTTGGTTAGCGCAGGGAAGCCACCTACCAAATTCCGTGAAGATGGGGTCAGCCTTCTACCTACACAGGAAGTTGGAGAATTAGTGACGTTGGAAAGTTCAATATGGCGGCCGACAGTGGCGTCATACCACCGAAATAAGTACGTACATTGGTTTTGGTTAGCGCAGGGAAGCCGCCTAGCAAATTTCATTAAGATGGGGCCATAAATAAGTTCAACCGTTATCGACTGTTATGATCATTACGTGTAGAATTTCGAAATGAAACCTGCTAACTTTTGTAAGTAAGCTGTAAGGAATAAGTCTGCCAAAATTCAGCCTTCTACCTACACGGGAAGTTGGAGAATTAGTGATGAGTGAGTGAGGGCTTTGCCTTTTATTAGTATAGATTCTCTTTGTTCTTGATTTTTATTATATTCAGCTCTTCTTTGTTCATTTTCTTTTTTAGATGTTTATTATCAGCTCTTGTCACAATTTCTTTTGCGATATAAAACACTGAGTGTCACGGGGTGGTGTGGAGAGAGGATGTGTGCAGCAGGAATAATGATTGGGCGAGCGGTATGGAGGGCAGTGGTCAAGGCTGAATAGACAGGACAGAAAACTTTATGAAAGAAGAGGTATAACACTTTAGAAGTATTTAGTTTCAAACATTTAAATCCATTAGTCCATAATTTCATTTGAAATGTTTACAACATTGATACCAATATTTAAAGCACATGGTAGACATTTAAAAAAAAAAAAAAGTCAAATGAGACTTATTCTGACCTTCTAACCACTGGAAACATACAGTATTGTATACACATATATGCATACACTGTCAACATCTTTATTAAACATAAAAGGTTAAAAACTAAGTGCTAAAATAAGATATATTGATAGATGTTTATGTTTAGGACAGAAATTGATTCCCTTTAGAAAATGTTTTAATAAAACAGAGTTCAGATAAATTAATTTCTCCACATATTATATGCCAAGATGTCTTTTTAAAAGTCTGGTTGATTTCATCAATGCTTGAAAACCACAAAAAAACTCAATGTAGTTTATCTGGTGTAAGAGCACCCTCAGGAGGACAATCATGTTTCAAGAATTAAAACTGTTTAAAAAATGTAAAGGGGATAAATGAAAAAGAAAAACAAACAAAGAATGGTATAAAATTTTGCTTTTAATTGTAATTGCTTAAAAAAAAAAAAAAATGGAATGAGGATATTTTATGTAACCACCCCCAAAATCTCTTAATTAAAATCCATAGATGCAGTATAGCAAGGAAACAATTACATCGAACAAGACCCACTTCAGACCCATTTCATTTAAATAAAATCATAATACTTTTGCCCAAAATCTACCATTAATTTCTTTAAAAAAAACTTAACAAATTGAAAAAAAAAAAACCTGAAAAGTGAACTACTGATAAGTTTCATAAGTTCATATAAAGCATTAATCTCTTAGGAATTCATGTGAAATAGGCAGGTATTAACTACAGACAAATATAAAATTGAAAGCCCTGAACCAATGTTGATTTCATTTTAAAAAAACAAAACAAAAAACTGATACTGTTAAAAGACTTATTATCTGTACCCCTGAAATTGTGGTTACATTCCCTGATTAAAAACAAACACCTTAAGGGTAATGCTGACCTTCAGGATTCATAACATTTAACAAGTTTTTAAAATATTTTTGGGTTTCTTTGCTCACTGTACTATAAAAATATTTAAGTAAAACAGAAAAATAAAAAAACCAACAATAAACTAATGCATAAACTCATTAACTTTTCACATGAATGAGCAACAAAAACCTAACCATTAACTCAATTTTTGGAATTACAGTGAGCATGGTAGCACTTGCAATTAAATTAATCAACAAAAAGTATCACTTAAATGGCAGAGAACGGATACATAAAATACCACAACACTACATTCTCAAACCCACTTAATCCAGTTTGAGTTTGCGGGGCCCCCAGAACCCTGGCTCCAGTCACCTCTGAATAAAACACCATTTCAACACAAACCCAAATACCACTGGAAATTACAAGCATGCATTTAGTGATGAATGACTGAAAACTTGTTGTTAAAGCAAAAAAATGTAACCAAATTAACTAGCTACATTTCATAAACCTTTTAAAAAGGTAAGCACCTCAAAAATGGTAATGCATATAAAACAAATTAAATCATCTGCATAGGAATTTCTACAATCTTATAACAGGTGTACTGAAGAAATTAATGATACAACAGAGCAGTAAACTGGATTCTGCAGGTATATTTTTTATTTATACAAAAAAAATATATTTCTGACCATTATTATAGGTTCAAGAAAGCATAATTTTATCAAGCATACCACCTAATACCTTTACAGTGAAACATTTCCACCTAAAAAAATATAGATGGTAAAATTTTTACTATAATTCACTTGTTCAATTATAAGTAAATACTCTGGCACATAACCCATTTGCTTTCAGTGGAAAGCAGATACATAACATTTTAATTATCATACTTAAATTCACAAGGGGGCTAAATTTTCCAAGGTGTAAACTAAACCAGGGATAAACACAAAATAATTTTATTTTTTTTACAAAGTTTAAAGTTTTAACACAAAAAAACCCTCTGCAACTTCATAGTTCATATCCTTACAAAAAAATCCATTCAGGACCATTTTACTGTTCATTCTTTTGGGCAGCCACTTATTTATTTCTAGACATACAGTGATATGCAAGAGTCCCCATTATTCCAGAAATGTATAAATGTTTAAACATATTCAAAAAAAGAAAAACATTCCCATTTCAAAAATTGTGTTAATCTCCTTTCACTTTGTAATTAGAGATATTCAGGTTTATGATTAAAATTGTGTTTTCCATTTGTTGCTTCATCTCTACAGAATCAGAGAACCTTGGGTAATAAGCATCAGGCACAAAGAGCTGACTCTTCAATGTCACCTATACAAGGGGTTGCCTTAATTAAATAGATAACTAACCTGATCATAAACACTTTCTTTTAGAAGCATATAATATATCTGCATATCCAGAATGCTCCAGTTGTGAATTCTAGTGTGTCAGTCATCAATGGGACCCTGAAGAGCTGAATAAACAACCACTCGATCATCTACTTTACTCTTGCCTGTTAAAGACATGAAAGAATACAGTGTGTTTTTTATGTTGATGCATCCTTACATGAGGGTGGGAAAAAAAAAATTGTAGACCATTTTCTGTTGATTGTTAGGTTTGAGAAAAAAAAAGCTAAGCATCATTAGCAAATGAGTAAACACACTCAAGCCAAATTCAAAATAAAACTACACTCGCACAGTATAACAACTATCTAGCTAAAAATAGAACTAAAAATGGCATCAGGTCACCATCACTAACAAAGCCCTTGCATTAAAACTGAATACAAGAGAGTACGCTCAAATACATAAAAGCTTTTACATAAAATGACTACTCTAAGAAGCCAATAATGCTAAGAATAATTAAGAAACTGCTCTTACATAAGAAACAAAGTTGCAAGTTGTGTAGAGACCCACCAGCAGTGAAATAGGCCCATACGGCCATTCCAAAGGTCAGAATATAGATGGGGACAAGGCTGCATTCATACCAAGGGTTCAAAAAGGTCTGCAGAAAAACCAGAGGTAAAACATGAAGATAAAGCAATTATATGAAGAATATAGTTTTGTATGTTATTTAAATAATTACACTATTACCAAGTGTTATTTTAAGAATAAACTTCATAATACAGTAACTATGCTGCATGACACAATTTGCAGTCTATTAACATTTGCTCAGAAAAATACAGAAAAAGAAATCAAATAGACTAAATTGTTTATGACTGCATATCGGTCTACCATACCTCATGAAAGGGACTCAGTGTGATGGAAATAAAGTAAAATCTTTAAGTACTTAGTTCCTTGACATACCAGCTCTACAAATCTGCATAAAAGTCCCAATCAGACAGGTGAAGTAAAACCAAATTGGATTTAGCTCCTCAGTCTAAGAGATCCCAGAAATTAGACGCAAGTCTTAATATATTTCCTGTCTATCTGAATTTTGTACATCTCTTCCAAGCCAGTGTGGATTTTCTCGGTGTACAAAAGTTTATTCCCATATATCTAAACTTACAAATTAAGTTAATTGAGAAGTATTGTATGCCAAGAGAGATGGGAGTGTGGGTGCCTCTCTCAGGGCACACTTGAACCATGACATTTAATCAAGATTTTAGCTGCAGGTACAGTATATAGCCAAAACATCAGGGAATAGCAGCTCCCAGAATCTCTCTTCTACAACATTAATGTTCAAAAAATGAACAAAAAAGCAACTCTGTTATCTAACATTTTTGTTTAAATACTAGATTGACAGAGCATGAAAAATAAAGAGACAGCCTAAATTTTAGATAGGTCTAATGTAAAAATCATTTTATAACCTGGATACCTTCTTTTACTTCATCCAACAATGTTTCACATACAGACAATTTATAAAAAAAAAAAAAAAGAAGAATGTATTCTCACCAGAGCTGAAGTCAAAAGGTGAGTGATGACAACGCCACTACCAGCCCACCAGTTTCTCTGTTCACAAGCATTAAAGAAAATGACTCCCCAAAAAGTGTGCAAAAAGATGACGGCCATCGTCAGAAATGCTGACAAGACAAGAAGGCAGGGGTGTTGGAGGGAGAAAAACAAAAATCAAGACAGAGTCATAATAAATAATAAGCAAAACAGCTAAAAACAGACAATTACAAATAACACAATCATTGAATAATTACATGTAAACAACTAAACGATCCTGAAGTATGCATAAGACAAATTACAGTATAAGAGAACAAGGTTTAGAATAAATATATATTTATAATAGGTTATCCGTTCTTTTATCGCTTCATCTCTTTGCAAACCGGAAACAATGGCTATTTACAGGATGACCACATGGATCCTTATAGCTAGTGCTGGGCGGTATACCGGTTCATACCGAAAACCGTTTTTTATGATATGGATTTTTCTTATACCGCAGCACCGGTTTAAAATTGCCTAAACGACGTTCGGAACGTGGAGCAGCAGGAAATGTTCAAGTAGGGACCTTTTTCACTGCTACACCGCTAAACAGAGATTTGTTGCACTAGCGCTCTTTTTCACTGCTACAACACCAAATAGTGGGAGGTAGCATTGGTATGCCGCGCGGTGAAAATGGACTAAAAGTAAAGTTGAACATGATGAACAGAAGAACTTTTACCAAAAAAAAAGGAGTCACGTCCGTTGCCTGGAGACAACTTTAGTTTTAAAAGGTCAGATGCGTAAATACTGTTTCTATACTACTGGATAATACTGCAAGCCAAGTTGTACTTGTTTTATTTGTTTTCAATACAGTGTAATGTACCTGGGTAATTGTGTGACGACATGTTGACTTTATTCTCATAATTTGTCATTAAAGTAGACCATCGTAAACTAAACTTCACCGTAAAATGAATATTTAATTCACTAGATTTTCTCAAACCCCGTTATAAGTTATATAGCAGATTAAATGCTTTGTGTTAAGTGATTCTTAAAACTGACTTCTTCTTTCACTAAGAGGAGGCGCCGGCAGCGATCACCACACAGAATACATTCACTTCATGATCTTCCTGCTCTCTGAACGTTTAGAATGTCAAGATAAATACTTAAAATAATTTTCATGGTGAAATGCATTAATGCATGCATTAATCATATGGGGGCACGGCGGCTTGCCTGCCTTGCATTTGCATGTTTTTCTGGTGGGTTTACTCAGCGTGCTTCAGTTTCCTTTCAAAGTCATGTAGGATGTGGGGTTTTGTTGTGCTATATTGACCCTGCTAGTGTATGTTTTGCTTGTATTCATCCTGCGATGTGCTGGCGACTCGTTCAGAGATGGGCGCAACTCTGAATGGATGGCATAATTAAACATGTATAACAAAGATATTTTTAAAGTTCTGAACACTCCGTGGGCTAAGTTTATAACTAGTTTTAATTTCACAAAGACGTTTATCGTGTGGCGATTGGTTATGTGGTGAAAGAAAAAGGAAGGAAAGAAAAAGGAACTGTTTTGGTACATCAGATAGAGACAGCATGCATGCAATAAAGATAGCCCGCTCAGAAGAACATGCATTGAATTCTGTGTTTGTGTCTCCGACCAGCAGATCAGAAACCCAACATTTGCACAATATTTAAGTTAAACCTGTGTGATAGCTATTCATACATCCAGTTTTTTGGAGCCTCATCACACCTGCCATAAAGTTCTCTACACTGAACATACACCTGGGGACCCCTTACTGCGAGGGAGCAGCACTACCGCCTCACTTCCGTGCATGTGTAATACCTGCTTTAATGCATTTCATCATGAAAATTATATCAAGTATTTATCTTAGCATTCTAAATTTTCAGAAAGCAGGAATATCATGAAGTGAATAGATTCTGTATGGTGATTGCTGTCTTCTCTTAGTGCGGAGGAAGTCAGTTTAAGAAGCGTAGTGATTAACCACTGGGTCAGGGAACATAACACAAAGCATTTAATGTGCTGCATTAATTTATGACGGGGTAAATTAAGTAATTGATTAAACATTGATTTTAGGAAGAAGTTTAGTTTACGACATTCTACTTTAATTACGAAGTAAACTATGTGAATAAAGTGGAAATGTCGACTTTAATCTCAACATAAACGGCGAGAATAAAGTGGAAATGTTGACTTTGATCTCGACATATAGTTTGGTTTTTTCTTCCCAGTATAGCTTAGCTTGAAGCAAGGTCCATATTAAAGCAGTTTGCCTAAATGATGTTTCAGTTGGTAAAGATGTCATCACCAAGTTGCAATTATTTTATTTTAATCTGGTGAATACTGCGTAATGCACCTGGGCTTGAAGTCTTGAAGTAATAGTGCAACTATCAGTAATAATACTATTATTTTATTGTTATTATTTATTAGTTTAAATATGCAGTTTAATGATGATAAAGTTGTTTAAAAAGTCACTTTAACGTGTCAGTGGACAGAGATTGTTAACATTAACAGAAAGTGTAGTTGGTTTACAAAAAATAGTTACTATTTATTCCTTTTCTAAGACATATTCGGTGCAATACAATTTTTGACAAGCACTTCTGGAAATTTTACTAAGTCTAAATGCCTCTTTGTATGGTTGAAAATATGTTGTCAAAATTAGTTTGTTTTTGAAAAATTAGTTCAATAAAAAGGTTCTATATTTTGACGGCATCTGTCATGAAATGTGATACCTTCTCCATTAGTGCCACCCCCTTGAAAACTATCACTTTATGGGGCAATGCAAAACTGTATTAATACTTGTGTGCACATTAAAATGTTGTTTTTTTTGTACAATGTACAATACTTGACAGTGGAATAGGTTATTCTTAGCCAGTAATTGCAGTGGAAAATGTGGTTAACATCCACTCATGCATGGGGGAAAAAAAATACCGTCAAATACCGTGAAACCGGGATAATTTAGAAAAATACCGGGATATACAATTTTGGTCATACCGCCCACTCCTACCTATAGCTTTCATCAAATTCTGATCCTTCCATCAGCAAAATGGAAAAGTAACCTAGATTTGTCTGACAAAGTAACTTTTTCTCCAATCCAACAGTCCAGTTTTGGAGGCTCTGCACACATGGCAACATGCTTATATTTCGCTTACATCGCCACATAACACTGTGTTCAGCTATGCAAAACCACATTACACAAGGTCCAATAAGTGGTGCGCTAAAGGATTACATTGCATCCCTGTGTTGAAGTAAGAAGTGATCTGTCTAGTTGTGTTCCATCTGTTTGCTTGTTACAATTCTCAGCATCATCTGTTGAACTTTGAGTCACAAGTTTCCTTTCTCCATCAGTATTTTTGTTTGTTACACTTTAAACCTATTATAACGATTGGAGGGATGCAAGAACTGACCAACCTAGTGCCAGGTACCAAGTCATACTGCAATCTCTAAGGACACTTGTCAACACTCAGTTAAATACGAATGCTAGAAATGCTGGTCTGCACAAGCAATACACACACCACCATCACATGACATATGTGTGGGATTATGAAATTCATGTGAAGGCCTATTGCAGGTTACATAAGGTGAAGCCCATGACCAGAAGTCTAGAAGTGCTGGGTGAATCTTAAAGACTCCAAAGGTCAATATTACTTCAGATCTCTCAATCTTATGCCTGAAAAAGGGAGGAAGATAATCGGGGTGTGTCCCCCACCTCAGGCTCTCACCATAAGACACAGTAGTCCTTTCATTGTTTAATTAAAAGGTACTAGCTATCTGAAATATCAAGTCACCCAATCCCAAAACCATAACTGAGAGGATGGCTTGAAGGAGGATTTTTTTCTTTTGTTGAGTTGTATTTCAGATCATCTATAAACATAGACATATCAAAAGAGAAAGCAGAAAAGAACATACAATGCGCCATTGGCCTCTTTTCTCCTTCCAGCACTGGAACTACATGAATTTTACACAAAGGAACACTGCAATCACTTTACTCAATAAAGTGCCCTCATCAGGCAAATAAAAGTAAAGAGAGAGAGAGAGATAACAAAAAGAGTATGGCAGAGAGAGAAAAGGATATTGAGCATTACATATTAACATGATATTTATAACTAAGAACCACAGTTACTAATCGATGAAATCAATGCAAAAACAGCATGTAAAATGGTCTTCTGGTGTCTACCACTGTACAGTACTGAGGGAGTTTTCCATTAGCACAACTAGACAAGCTCTTACTTACTGACTCTGAGGTTCCAGGTGTGTAATCTTTTCTCTCAGCTGCAGCCAAGAAGTCAGAAGTCTTCCTGTTTTATTTAAGTATGGTACATTCCTTTTACTTCAACATAAGTCAATGTTTACTGGTTAGGAGGTCCTAGGTTTGCAGCCAGCTTCTCAGTGGGAGGATGCGAGATCAGCGAGGCTGAGTGATTTTTACTAGGCAAATCTAAATTTATGAGCCTCACACAGGAACATATACTCAAAATCCTACATCTGAAGACATTCCATTTCCAGAGGTCCAACATTATCCTGCCTATTTTTCACTCCACCCTTTAGATGGTCTGTCAACTGAATGTACCAGCTAAATGGGTACAATGCATTCTATTTGAAATATAAAAATGGTATGCAACAAGCCCATCCACAAACAAGTACACCTAAGTTTTCAATTGTTTTGAGAAACACAACAGAAATATCGAGGCAATTAATAAATGTAGGGCCATCTATTTACATGCCATGTAAGTGCATGTTTTACCTAAAACCTCAATGCTGCGGTCTATAATGAGGCAAGGCATGTCTGTGAAAGCTGAAGGTTGTGACAAGCTTTTTTAAAAAAAAATAATAAAATCAGCACCCACCCACTTGAACAGCGAACCAACTTCTCTTCTGCCTATTGTACTTATATTTCATAAAAACTATAAATTCAGGTCCCATGTAACTACTGTCTTAATTAATGCCTCTAAGCATCAATCAAGCACTGCTACAGTCTATTTCAAATGGCTGAATATAATAGGGTGGGGGGAATCCAAACATTTTTTTGGGCCACTCATCACTTTTGTGTTTTCTGTAAATGTCAGTTTAGCATGTGCTTTACCAAGTGAATGACAACTATGACCTGTGCCACCTTTGCCAGCAAGCACTACTACAGCCATTAAGGTAGAACAGTCAGAGTGAAAGGAGCCTGTTCAATTGTGTAAATCAGGAATGGCTTCAATATTGGTACACATTGCCTAAAATTGCAAAGTGTAGCTGAAAAAGACTGAAATTCATTCAGCAACTGAGGAGAACCTTTTCTTTTTAACTATTCTAAAAAAGTAAAAATTTCTAAAACTTATGTTAGGTCCATACTGCACTAACCACCTGTTCCCACCTACAGCAATAAAAACACATTACATGCAAAAAAATAAATTATGTTGGGACTTAACCTAAAAGTTTTAGGTTGTCAAATGTATTCTAAATTTGCTGTGGAAAAAGAAAATGTATAATATTAATAAAAGTCAGATGGAGGTCTTCAACACATTTACACCAATAACTTTCAAATAATATTTTTTTTTATTTAAATCTACTGCAGCAACACAAGAAATCTGGTTGAGCAATTTGACATGTATAAAAATGATCAGGAATAATAACAGAGGAAGATCTTTCCATTTTTCAGCACACTTATCCTTTTCAGATCCTAATGCAAGACCATTATAGGACACATACTGTACAGTGGGCCGGTTTTGAAACAACTGTTTAACTTCTCCATCAGGTCCTATAAATGTGAAAAGAAGAACATATGCAAGGAACACATGCTATTTCCACATAGAACATGCCCTCTCCAAAACAGTACAGATAGAAGACGGCTCTTGTGAATAATGAATTTCAATATCACTTTAACATGAATAACCTCCACCTAACTTGTGTAAGCTTGTCTGCTACAAAAAGGCTGCCTATCGGTGAATCATGTTCTAAATTGCTCCTGCTTGAAAGTTTCTTTTTTTAAAAAAAAAAAAATCACATTCCAGATAGTCTGAATCATGTTTCTGCTCTTCCAAATATGATACTTTGAGTGCAAGGATCCCAGAAGCTTTTTAAATATAAACACTATTGCACAGCTTAATTACCAAGAGGGAACTCTATTCATACACCTTCTTGAAATTAAAATTGTTTTTATGTGAATATTTGCATTTTACATTCTTTGATAAGAAAATGGAAAATATACTAATTTTCATGTTTAAAAACAAAAACTCTTCTTTCTTGACACAGCTGCTGCAGACAGGATCAAAATGTTAATCAAGAACGGTAGAAAATTAAAAAGACTGCAAGCTACACTGCCAAAGGCCACATTTGCATGCAATAGAATTGTCTGAATTCTCCTGCCAATGTAATTGCAATTAACTTGCATTGTACACATCTCTTTCATACACTAGTTACTAATAACGCAGTTGCATACTTTTAGTAGAGAGTCACATGACCTCCGCAATGTACTTCTTTACAGTCTTTGAAACAGCTTCTACATACATACTGTTATATACTTTAAGGGTGGACAAATTATAAATGGATATGGTAGTTTGTTCAGCTACCAGCTTGTTAAACTTTCCAGTTCAGATACACTTCTGGCAGCACAGCTTTATACTACCCATACAGGGCAGTGGGTAGATAACCTGTAACTTTTTATAGCCGTGTTTTTTTGTAAAGTTCTGTTGTACATGAATGCATAGCAATGCTGTACCACAATATAAAAGACAATCTGCATTGTGGAAAACACTTTGAAAAATGATTTTTAAAGGATTATCATGTTGAGACAAAAAATGTAACAAAAATGAACAGAAATACTACATTAATATTGTGTTCACTAAATTTCTTTTCAAACCTAATTTAGACCCCACCAATTACTTTCTCTGTGAAAAACACCATCACTTGGGGTTATTATTAAGTGCAACATATTATTTACATTGCCATACACCTTTAGCTGTATATAATATGCCAGTGATCAATGCATACAGCAGCATTAAGCTTTTTCACACTTGGGCCATTATGCGGGTCTTCATGTTAGTAAGGATAATGTTTAGGCCTGAAAAACATGTTCACATTCTTTGGCCTAATAATAAAAAATGGGATATCTGCTGCATCAGTATAAAATTGTTTCCAAGATGTACATTTCATAAAATAACTCTACACCAAGGGTGTCACTGGCTTGAGAATTTATTAGGGGCTTACTGAGTCCAGCCCCTGAAAATAATTACCTCACCGTAAGTCAGAAGGGAAAAGTGGGAGGGCAGTCCTGCATGGAGTGATCACAATCTCAAAGACAACTGGTGCGGTTGACAATTTGGGCCCCAGTGGAGTTTTTGCACTGTTGACTAGAAATGCCAGTATGCTAAATGGGAGCAATGGCAACTGGGTAGGAGGGCTCCAACTGATCGGGACTGGATGATTGAGATCAGGGGCTAATACCCAAGAACCCAAAACCCCAAACCCACTGCCACTGCACAGCATTACATCAGCATTTTCTACATCTTGCAAGCAGATTAATGTAGTAAACACTCCAATATTATTACGTTTTCAATCCTAAAATTAGTTTTGCCAGAAAACAAAGGATCACTATTTTATGTGGTTTCTTCATATTTTTTGCATAGAGCACGGTATAGCAGTCATTGACACTTGGCAGAATATCCCCCATATTTAATTATCTGAAAAGTTCTTCCAGTATTTGAAAACTAATTTTTGTCATAATGTTTCTCATATTTACGATTCCTTTCACTTGAAACTGTAATAGAGCAGTAGTTGAACGGTTCACATTATCCTCTTCTTTACGGTTAAAAAAAAAAAAAGTATTACTTAAATTGTGGTACACAAGAGGACACTTAACCTTTGGCATCCCTGCTCTTACTGGCCCACTTGGTTTACATATAAAATTCTTTATTTCAATAGCTTCACAGACTTGCTGCAAAACTTTGCAGTATTACTCACTAGTGGATGTATCCATGGTAAACCTGGCTAACACTTGATGCATCCATGCTGGTCATGAAGGCCGAACATCAAAAAATTACAAAAGAAGCAGCGGTAATTGCCACGCATGGTGGCGAGTTTTGAGAAGAGACTGGTTATGAGGGTGCCAGAATAATTAACAAATGGTTAAATACGGCACAAGAGGTCATAAAAGCGCATAAAACAAAGTTATTGTCTGTTATACCTGCATTTTTATCACTTTTTAATTTAATATTGTTTTTTATCAGTATGCTGCTGTTGGAGTATGTGAATTTTCCTTCGGGATTAATAAAGTATCTATTTATCTATCTATCTATAAAACACATGCAGAAATAATTTTAGTTCATCTTCTCATTATGGAGGTCTTTGTTTGGTTAAAGGGTCAGACATGCCACTTTCTCCTTTTTGTTTCCTGTTAAAGCCAGCAATCCTTTCCATCTATCAAAAGTTCCTTTACTATGAAATTGTTAAGTATGCTACATTGACCAAATGCCATTACCTGCTGATTAGGAGAATATCAATGCAGTGATTGAACAGACTGCAACAAGTATAACTACATTTTAGGTTGCTGACAGTGCACGTGCTTTACATTGCGGTCTGAACACAGGCTTCATGTTGTAAGTATAAACAAGACAGACTGCAACATAATAAGCAGGTGTCTTTAAAAGTGACCCCCACGTTTAGATCCTGCTTGAAGAATTTGGTCTTTTATCAATTTTCATTTAATTAAGGAAATATTGCATGGATCAAAGATCAGAAACATCTGGTAGTTCACTGGTCTTTTCAAGTCTGGTGCCTGGATTATTGATTTGTCAATCCCTGTGATTAAGTGAGCTGTAGTGTACAAGAAAGAACAGTCAATACTTCAAAAAAATAAACACAATTTATGTTGTAACAATTACACTTTCCACCAAGCTTTAACCGAAATTTACATTTTAAATATATCAGAAGAATATAAAGACAATATAAAAGCACCAGAACACCACAACAACCTTTCATAATTACTGTATGGAACCAGCCGCCCAGAACATACTGAACCTTTTAATCTTCAAAGGCTTGCTTTAGTATATGTGCAGACAACGTGGAAATGAAAAAACATTTACTTAACTTCATGTTCAGGACTAGTGTAAAAGGCAAAGCATTTTATGCTACAGGTCTCAATATAAATATTGGCACTGTAATCTAAATCTTAATAAATATACTGTATGCTGTTGAGGTTTGTATTCCTTTTACTACACTGTAGAGTTCAAAAGCATTCTGATTACTGACAGTGCAAACATCTTACATTGGAGAATGTAAAATACTCTGAGGAATTTAAAGTGGGATATATTAAACATTCCCGTATTCACCTGGTAGCTCTGCAATCACTGTCACTGTTATGCCCTATTGGAAAATCTGCTCGTCGGAAAATGAAAAGGGCAAAAGAGCAAATATCCAGAGCAAGGATAAAAAGTTACAAGCTTGTCTGGAGATGAAGACGCAAAGATCCTGAGCGTGCATAAAAGTAAAGTGGAAAGGATTCAGACCTGACTTCATATAATGAAAAAATATTCTATTGCTTTCATGTAAATTGTATGAACTGTTAGAACGATTCATGGCAAGTTCAGGTACTGTGATATTTAGGGTACTGTGGAGAACCGGCTTAAACATCTTATTTCAGACGCTAATTTAATATCAGGTGGAATTCAACAGACTGATTGGAAACAGCAGGTGAGGGATAGAAGATTTTTTTCTGTGAATGTGCAATGGTGACAAAGGGAGCACAGTACAATTGAAAGTTAAATGTGTGATCAAGAAATTGAAATGTGGACTAAATGTGTCCATGTCACTCCCCAGGAAAGTAAGTTACATCATCTTGGCTGACTCATCAACAGAAATGATTTACTCTGTACCAGTATCTTAATGATGTACGCTGGTGGCTTCAAACAAGGAAATCAAGTATCTATTTGGCATGTTCCACTACAAGGTGGACCTACTCTATACAAATTTTATTCACTTTAAATATAAACCTTTGGTACAATCTGGGCAACTCTAACCTCATCTTACTGCCATTTACAACACAGTTGACGACAGTAATAGCCTTCTGCCATCCAAACCAGACGTTTTTGTGTGTGTTGCTGTTGTTTGTTAACTTTATTTATGTGTACTTATTTTGGGAGCTTCTGTAAAATTTTTATTTCCCCTCTGTGATGCATAAAATATAACCCATTTATCCATCCTTCCAGTACAAGCGGTGTTGGACCTGCGACTCTCTTCAAACCTGAACTAGTTTATATTATTTGATTATTGTACAAATGAACTTCCAGTGACATTAATTTAACCTCTTGCAGCACCAAGACTGAAAGCAACTAACATGTGATTCACAAGTGATTTTACTAAAGTCAAAATTCCCTTAGCCTCCTTGTATACAACACACAGAACAAGAAACAGCAAGTATGTAGCAATCCAGCACTTGGAAGTGTTAACTGAAAGCAAACAATCAATTATGGGCGACAAGTCAGGAGATGGATAAAAAAAATTCAAAGGCTTTATCAGTGTGTACATGTGACAATATCAGAAATGCAACCCTCCCAAAAAAGTCACATTTATGGAGCAAGAATAAATGAACTATTTGACCTCAATGCCAAACAGTACATCTGGCGGAAAGCCAATGCAGCTTACCATCCAAAGATCACCATACCTACAGTAAAGCATTGAGGTAGTAGCATCCTGTTGTGGGGTGTTTCTTTGTAGCAGGGACTGGGGCACTTCTCATGATAAAAGGAAAAAAAACAAATGGGTCAAAATACTATCAAATTCTTGAGAGCTGACCACACAGTGGCTGAAAAATGAAATGGTGAAATCCTTGGGTGGCCTAGTCAGAGCCCAGACTTAAACCATACTGAAAATCTGTGGAATGACTTGAAGATTGCAGTCCCCCAACAGTCGCCATCCAATTTGACGGAGCTTGAACAGTTCTGTAAAGAAAATTGTGCAAATATTGCACACAGTCTGGATGTGCAACATTGGTAGAGAAGTATGCCAACAGACTCATAGCTGTAATGGAAGGAAAAGGTGGTTCCACAAAGTAATGATGGGGGGAGGAAGGGGGGTGATCCATTAACCATGTCAGTGATTTCTTTTTTTATTTTTTCTGAACTGGTGCTATTACAGTATATCTTAAATATGGCTATTGTAAGTTGTATTGAGCAAATGCAGCTGGAGAAGTTTCGAGTGTCTTCATTTCAAATGGCAAAGAAACAAAATGATTTTTTTTGAAGGGGAATGGATTCTTTTCTATTTCCACTCCAGTGCTGTTTGCCTTTTCTCTTTTTATTGCATCGTTTGTGTGTAATCAGACTATGACTTTACACAGGCCTATCACCAGAATTTTATAGATATTGGAGTCCCATACAACAGGCTGCTTTCTCAATTGAAACAGAGAATTTATAGACCATAGATAGATAGATAGACAGTGGTGTGAAAAACTATTTGCCCCCTTCCTGATTTCTTATTCTTTTGCATGTTTGTCACACAAAATGTTTCTGATCATCAAACACATTTAACCATTAGTCAAATATAACACAAGTAAACACAAAATGCAGTTTTTAAATGATGGTTTTTATTATTTAGGGAGAAAAAAATTCAAACCTACATGGCCCTGTGTGAAAAAGTAATTGCCCCCTGAACCTAATAACTGGTTGGGCCACCCTTAGCAGCAATAACTGCAATCAAGCGTTTGCGATAACTTGCAAGGAGTCTTTTATAGCACTCTGGGGGAATTTTGGCCCACTCATCTTTGCAGAATTTTTGTAATTCAGCTTTATTTGAGGGTTTTCTAGCATGAACCACCTTTTTAAGGTCATGCCATAGCATCTCAATTGGATTCAGTTCAGGACTTTGACTAGGCCACTCCAAAGTCTTCATTTTGTTTTTCTTCAGCCATTCAGAGGTGGATTTGCTGGTGTGTTTTGGGTCATTGTCCTGTTACAGTACCCAAGATCGCTTCAGCTTGAGTTGACGAACAGATGGCCGGATATTCTCCTTCAGGATTTTTTGGTAGACAGTAAATTTCATGGTTCCATCTATCACAGCAAGCCTTCCAGGTCCTGAAGCAGCAAAACAACCCCAGACCATCACACTACCACCACCATATTTTACTGTTGGTATGATGTTCTTTTTCTGAAATGCTGTGTTCCTTTTACGTCAGATGTAACGGACATTTGCCTTCCAAAAAGTTCAACTTTTGTCTCATCAGTCCACAAGATATTTTCCCAAAAGTCTTGGCAATCATTGAGATGTTTCTTAGCAAAATTGAGACAAGCCCTAATGTTCTTTTTGCTTAACAGTGGTTTGCGTCTTGGAAAACTGCCATGCAGGTCGTTTTTGCCCAGTCTCTTTCTTATGGTGGAGTCGTGAACACTGACCTTAATTTAGGCAAGTGAGGCCTGCAGTTCTTTAGACGGTGTCCTGGGGTCTTTTGTGACCTCTCAGATGAGTTGTCTCTGCGCTCTTGGGGTAATTTTGGTCGGCCGGCCACTCCTGGGAAGGTTCACCACTGTTCCATGTTTTTGCCATTCGTGGATAATGGCTCTCACTGTGGTTCGCTGGAGTCCCAAAGCTTTAGAAATGGCTTTATAACCTTTACCAGACTGATAGATCTCAATTACTTCTGTTCTCATTTGTTCCTGAATTTCTTTGGATCTTGGCATAATGTCTATCTTTTGAGGTGCTTTTGGTCTACTTCTCTGTGTCAGGCAGCTCCTATTTAAGTGATTTCTTGATTGAAACAGGTGTGGCAGTAATCAGGCCTGGGGGTGGCTACGGAAATTGAACTCAGGTGTGATACACCACAGTTAGGTTATTTTTTAACAAGGGGGCAATTACTTTTTCACACAGGATCATGTAGGTTTGGATTTTTTTTCTCCCTTAATAATAAAAACCATCATTTAAAAACTGCATTTTGTGTTTACTTGTGTTATATTTGACTAATGGTTAAATGTGTTTGATGATCAGAAACATTTTGTGTGACAAACATGCAAAAGAATAAGAAATCAGGAAGGGGGCAAATAGTATTTCACACCACTGTGTGTGTGTGTGTATATATTTTTTATTGTAAAGACAGTTGTCAGTTTCATTAATAATAGCAGCTATGTAACTAAAATATTAAATAGGATGTTCTTAAAATACAAACACAAAATGGCAATCTGAAAAATCCTGCATAGAAATTTGTTTGGCGTATCCTCTTATTGGCCGCAAAATAAATTTCAACTACTCTGCAAAATATCTTTTGCTAATTTGTATGTCTGATCAACGCAATGCATGCATTGCATAAAAATGCCCAAAATAGCAGTGAGGGGAAGATTCAGAACTCCAAGGCTTTGTGGGATGTTAGAAACCACAGGTGGAAGAGGCCATTTACCTGAGCATTCAATGCAAATTTCCATTTTTTTTTTTTAAAGTGTGGAAAAATATGCTAGTTTCTCTTTCACTGGGCATGCATGGAATTCTTAGGGAGCCGAATGTTAAAAAGATGCCGCCAAGCCAAATAAATAAATAGCTGCCCTTTTCATTCTTCCATCATCTCCAAAATGAGCAGAGAAAACAAAAATCTTTATGTATTACCCTCTTGATTTTTCATTCAAAGTATTAACAAAAATTTAATCTTTAATTAAAATTAGAATTTTTTTACTATTAACAAAAAATACATATTTTTATCAAAAATCCACTCCACTACTAATAGCACATAATTTAATACTCTGTATTCCTCCTTTGCCAAAATAATGGCTCTAAAGTCTTCGCCTGCAATAATGCTTAATGAGGTAGAATGTGTAGTATTTGTAACAATTTGTGCATACAGAACCTCTTCTGATCTTTCAAATTTCAAGGTCCACACCTGTAAACTCTCCCTCTTCAGCTCATCCCACAAGTTTTCAACTGGGTTTAAGTCGGGGCCTACAGTACAATAACTACGGGAAAATGTTAATTTTGTGGCCACCAAACCATTTTTGAACTGATTTCAAGGTGTACTTCGGACCATTGTCCTTCTGAAAGACCTAATTTAGGAATCCTAGCAGAGGCCGTCAGGTTTTGATTTAATACCTCCTGTGTCCATGATACCAATTAACCCAACAAGTTTTTCATGGCCTTTGGCAGAAAAGCAGTATGATAACATCAAAGATCACTGTATTTCACAATAGGACAGAGGTACCTTACTACATGCCCCTACATCAAACCCACTGTGGTGTATGTTGATAAATGACCATAGAACATGACCCCATTGAAAGTTCCAGCAACCTTCAAGTGCATACAGTTTGCCAAACTGTATGTACTGCAGTTTAATTGCTAAAGCAGAAGCTTTCCTGGAAACCCTGCCAAAGAATGTGTGGTTATGTAGGTTTGACCTGAATTGATCATACAGTAGTTTGAGACTTTCTGACCCAAAGATGCATTTAATGTCTGTAGTTGTCTAGTTGAGCCATCCTCCTAACTGTTCATGGGTCAGTATCAACACACATCCTCTTCTTAACATCTGCAGTTCCTTTAAACTTCTTCTTACTGCCCTGATGGTGAAACTTTTCTAGGTATTTTCTTTCTGGGGTGGCAGCATAAAGATGAAAGACGCTTCACGCCTGGACAAACTTGTTAAGAAGGCAGGCTCCATTGTAGGATTAAAGTTGGACAGTTTAACATCTGTGGCAGAGCGACGGGCACTAAGCAAACTCCTGTCAATCATGGAGAATCCACTGCATCCACTTAACAGGATAATCTCCAGGCAGAGGAGTAGCTTCAGTGACAGACTTTTGTCACTGTCCTGTTCCACTGACAGACTGAGGAGATCGTTCCTCCCCCACACAATGCAACTCTTCAATTCCACCCGGGGGAGTAAATGCGAACATTAATTTTATTTTAATTCTTTTCATTTTTATTACTATTTAATTTAATATTGTTTCTTTGTATCAGTATACTGCTGCTGGATTATGTGAATTTCCCCTTGGGATTAATAAAGTATCTATCTATCTATCTTATAGTCATTTCCAGATTTGTTCAACTCAACAAACTTTTTTCAGACATTATTACTCGGTTTTAATGTACTTCTCTTTGTGATGGATGGCTAGGGGATTTGACCGGTGTATCACACCATATTTAAAACTCTAGTGAAAAGGCAGCCACGACTGACTATTTAAATGTCCCTGCTCATTCATATGAACTTAGATACAAAATATGAATGGGAAAATACTTTAGTTAGATTTCACTCATGACTTTCTAGGGTTGCCAATAAGCGTGGCAAACATATTTGAAAGGAAACCTAAATACTCCTAAAACCTCCTAAATACTCCTAAACTCCTAAAACCTAAAACAGACTTTGCACATAATCATTTAAATTGCAGTATAAGAGCAATCATAATTACTATTACTAGAAAGACAAGCATTCTGGAAGTTATTTTTCAAGTAGAATAGATAATACAGTTGTGAAAATACAGAGAAATATCGAGAATACTAAGGTAAACTTATGAACTGGGCAGTCTGCATTTCTCTATTAGTTGCCGATTACTGAAATCATACAAGGGGCTAATGTCTGCATGCAGAAGGGGATTTAGACCTGCAACTTGGTGATAATTTTAAACACCCAGCTAAATAATTGTACAGGAGCAAGTAATGTGTGAATTAATAAAATAAAAAAAATAAAAAACCACATCACAAGATAAACAGAGTAATTGTTCAGATTTCTTCAGGAACAGGAAAATGTGGTTCTGTGTCTCCTCACATTTGTATCCCAGTTAATCAGGAAGTCATCGATTTCAGCTGGAATGTTCTTATACACTCCAATAAATTTAACGTCCAATATAAATGGGTAACATGCTCCAGTTACATTGCTTTACATTAATTTCCAAGGGAGTCAACAATTGTAGCACATGTTTTTGCTAAAATTATTTACTTCTTGATAAGGGCTTTGTTTTTCTTTGAATTAACTTGTTTCAATTAAAAGTCAGATTTTCAAATTTTTGCAGTGTAAGATGAAGACTCTTCAGCAAAAAGGGATTTTTTTATAACCCTTCTTACTAATTTTTACAAGGGGAGTGCCAATAATAGTGGAGGGCACAGTATTGTAAAGCTTTTTTTATTTTCCTATCTTAAACAGAGATGATACACATTTTTGTTCATATACTTTTGTATATTAAACAAAGAATTTTGATTAAAAAAATATACAGGTGAAACAAACCACAATGCTGCTGACTTGCTACCAACTGCACCTTTCTGCAACGGATATAAACCATCAATAAGATTGCTCTTTCTATTAAATGAAAAACATCATTTCAGTTTTCTCCAAAATGTCTGCGATTTTGGCAAGGCTGGTTTTTAATGTGCCTCATGGCTATCAAAGTGATCCAATTCGTGAAAAAACAGGTTTCCTTAGGATTTTTGCAAATATCCAGTAATTTTTCAGTGATTCAATAAGGAAAATATATTTTTAATATAGTCCTAATATTAAATTACAAACAAATGAATTTGCTTTATAATAATAGTTTAACTGATGTTATTTGTCATATTGCATTATTAGATATATCCCCTTATTCTTAATTAGAAAACCATGCTTCCCTAGAGGTAGCTCTCTGGGTTTCCGTTCTTGTTGTTAAATTTAATTTAAAAAGAACATCTGGACAATTAAATTTCAACATATGTAAGTCTGGAGCCACTGTCTAAAGAAATGTTGGAAAAAGAAAGAAGGGCCGAGGAGCTCAAGGTAAGTTGATGCAATATAAATGATTGAAAAGACTTCCGTCTGCGAACACTTAACAGAACTTTATAAAAATGGCTGTGTTGGTGAGGTGTCTGTGCCATCGCACTAATCTTAAGCCTTAATTTTCTCCTTATTTCTTTTGAGGCTAGCTGTGTCTGTCTTAAAACTGATGCTGGTCTATGTGGACATTAGTAGATGTAATTCTATATAGAACCCTTTTACAGGGATATTTTGGGTTGGGTGTGGCTGTTGGTTCTGTTTGTTTATTAAAATTAATTTCGACCATGAAAAAAAGTGCACAAAATAAACTAATTCTGCTAATGTCTGTATGATCCGGTTTCCACAGATTTCTTTTGCTGAAACTAAACATGATTTAGTGGCGTTAGTGAATGTGATTTAAAATGCAATGTATACATGTACAGTTGTGCTTGAAAGTTTGTGAACCCTTTAGAATTCCCTATATTTCTGCATAAATATGACCTAAAACATCATCAGATTTTCACTCAAGTCCTAAAAGTAGATAAAGAGAAACCAGTTAAACAAATGAGACAAATATATTATACTTGGTCATTAATTTATTGAGGAAAATTATCGAATATTACATATTTGTGAGTGGCAAAAGTATGGGAACCTTTACTTTCAGTATCTGGTGTGACCCCCCTTTGCAGCAATAACTGCAACTAAACGTTTCCGGTAACTTTTGATCAGTCCTGCACAGCAGCTTGGAGGAAGTATGTGAACCTCCAGGATTAGCAGTTAGTTTGAAGGTGAAATTCGAGTCAGGCGTTTTCAATCAATGGGATGACAATCGGGTGTGAGTGGGCACCTTGTGTTATTTAAAGAACAGGGATCTATCAAAGTCTGCTCTTCACAACACGTTTGTGGAAGTGCATCATGGCACGAACAAAGGAGATTTCTGAGGACCTCAGAAAAAGAGTTGTTGATGCTCATCAGGCTGGAAAAGTTTACACAACCATCTCTAAAGAGTTTGGACTCCATTAATCCACAGTCAGACAGATTGTGTACAAACAGAGGAAATTCAAGACCATTGTTACCCTCTCCAGGAGTGGTCGACCAACAAAGATCACTCCAATAGCAAGGCATTTTATTGTCAGCGAGGTCACAAAGGACCCCAGGGTAACCAAGAAACTGAAGGGCTCTCTCACATTGGCTAATGTTCATGAGTCCACCATCAGGAGAACACTGAACAACAATTATGTACATGGCAGGGTTGCAAGGAGAAAACCACTGCTCTCCAACAAAAAAAAAAAAAAACCATTGCTGCTCGTCTGCAGTTTACTAAAGATCACGTGGACAAACCAGAAGGCTGATGGAAGAATGTTTTGTGGACGGATGAGATCAAAATAGAACTTTTTGGTTTAAATGAAAAGCATTATGTTTGGAGAAAGGAAAACACTGCATTCCAGCATAAGAACTTTATCCCATCTGTGAAACATGTTGGTGGTAGTATCATGGTTTGGGCCTGTTTTGCTGCATCTAGGCCAGGTCGGCTTGCCTTCATTGATGAAACAATGAATGCTGAATTATATTAGAAAATTCTAAAGGAAAATGTCAGGACATCTGTCTATGAACTGAATCTCAAGAGAAGGTGGGTCATGCAGCAAGACAACGACCTTAAGCACACAAGTCGTTCTGCCAAAGAATGGTTAAAACTAGAACTGCGTTCTGTACTTGCGCCGTTACTTAGAGTCAGGTCGGGGCGGGGTTACAGTGCATGAGCTTATTCAGTGCATCAGGTCTTTTTTTTCTTTCAGTACATGTGCTTTCCCGGTTCATTTATATATCTAGTGAATTCTCTGCCTGCCTGTCTGTCTCTCTATTATGCAGTGCTCCGTCTTTCTGTGTGTTATGAATCTTAAAAATAACAGTTATAAGAACACTTGTTCAGGTTAATTGCAGTCTCAATTGTTAAAAAATATTTTAAAAGGAGCATCCCAAATGAAAATATAACGATCTCATTAACTGACAGTGCATACCAGTTTATAAATTTTATGTCCGTTTGAGGTTAAAAAAAAAAAAAAAAACACTTTCTCCTCAGTGAGGAATCTAACTAGAGTCTCTGAGCCGCAGCAGGGCTGCTGCGTTGTAAGTCAGCAAATCTTATCGCTAAGCAGCGGAAGCTATTGGATCGTCCTTGAACCTTTTGTGAAAATGTTAATTTGATGTTTGGACTTCATGCTTCATACATTCTATAGTTTATGCCCACATTTATTACTAAAATATGAAAAGGTTTCTGTTTTAATAATGTGTTTACACAGATTAATGTAGAAACGGAACACGCATTTATTATTATTATTATTTCCACTCCACTCCCATATAATCAATGAAGGCATGCGCTGGGAGAAGTTCTTGTGCGTTCTAAGTTGGTGGGGGGATGGGATGGAATAGCCGGCTGCTTGCAACTTGTCTTTATCCGCACATTTAGAGGACAAAGGAGGCTGGCAGAGAGGTGAGAACGGTTTGAAGAAGTTTTTTCGTAGACGCTGGTAATTCTAGTGTTAAAGAAGAATAAGTTAATGTTTTGGAATGGTCAAGTCAAAGTCCTGACCTTAATCCAATCGAAATGTTGTGGAAGGACCTGAAGTGAGCAGTTAATGTGTGGAAACCCACCAACATCCCAGAGTTGAAGCTGTTCTGTACGGAGGAATGGGCTAAAATTCCTCCAAGCCGGAGTGCAGGAATGATCAAAAGTTACCGGAAACGTTTAGTTACAGTTATTGCTGCAAATTGGGGGGGGATTCACACCAGATACTGAAAGCAAAGGTTCATATACTTTTGCCACTCACAAATATGTAATATTCGATCATTTTCCGCAATAAATAAATGACCAAGTATAATATTTTTGTCTCATTTGTTTAACTGATTTCTCTTTATCTACTTTTAGGACTTGAGTGAAAATCTGATGATGTTTTAGGTCATATTTATGCAGAAATATAGAAAATTCTAAAGGGTTCACAAACTTTCAAGCACAACTGTAATTTGGTTATAACTAGTAAAAATTGGTTTCACATAAAATACGATATCATGAAAGCACCTACAGAAAAGTCATCTTCTTTAACTGCTGGATACTATAAAAAGAAAAAATATCTAGTAAAAATCAGCTCTTTAGCATTAAAAAGAGTAAAGGATAAGCAAAAATTACAAATAAACAAAACTCTGTAATCTACTTAACACTTCACACACAAAGCACTCCACTTCTCGTTTGGGTGTGGATGTCCTCTCTGTCTGTCTGTCTGTCTGGACAAGACAGAGTGCCTTTAGCTGTGAGGTAGCTTTAAACCTTCTCTCAGATTCAGAAGCAGCTCTGGTTTTGCCCCAAGGGAACCAAGCTAGAACTCAGTTAAGTAAACCCTGGTGCCCCTAATTAATTCCTTGAACCTTCCGTTGCATTTAAACAGCCAGGTGTTTCAGGAACTCTCAATATCACCTTGTATTTATGGGGAAACATGGTCAACATTATTGATGCTTGGGACCACATACTGCCTCCCATTAGAGAAAAGTTATTACAACTGACAGCAAATTCCCTCATGCTCTTACAGCTTCCTAGCGGGAATTACTTTACAGTACTTCTCCTGTAGCTATTATGTATGTACCTCTAATTTAGAATTTTTCTGTGAAAAGGGTAACTACGTTACATCAACTTGATGGTGCCCTTACTTTGGCAAACTCTTGACAACTGATCAACCCAACACAAACCATAACTGCTCAAACAGTATATTCCTGTTGGTTTATTCATGGACATTTTTACATTCTTCAAACAGAGCAGATCTACAATGCAAGAGAAAAAAAACTTTCTTTCAAACAATGAAGTTCCATGCACTCACCTGAGGTAATAAAATACTGTGGAGAGTCACCATGTATACCAACAATTCCTGGTCCCAAAGAGTCTGCCAGAATGTTGATAGCTGAGAATGCCCCACTGATGATCCCAAACGCTAAACCTGAGACTGCAGAGTGAAAGAGTTTAATCCAAAATGTACTCTGTAATCTTAGGGCTGTTGTTCAATAATTACACACACACACACAACCTTTACCATAAGCCATTTGTGGAAGGGATACTGGAGACTTTCCATCTTCACTTATTGCAGCCAGACCTTCATCTGCTTTTCTAAACAACAAGGAAAGTCAATTTTAATGTTTTTATTTAGCAGGCAACAACCCCTTCTACCAAAATGCCATCAACCCAAAAACCCACCACCCCAATACACCACGCTCACTAATGGTTTAGGCTTAAGTGTTTACCTGAAACAGCTTAAGCCATAAAAACATAACCACAATACATTCAAAACAGATTACTTTCAACAGCCTCATACTAAATGTCTTAACGATTAAGATGTTATATTTGGTTTAGAGTCGAATAAAAAAAACCACAACAAACTTCAATATTTAATGTTGCAAAACATACATGCATCACTTAAGCATAATTCATGTAGTGGAATTCTATGAACCTTGAGCATTAATAAAAAAAACAAATAAAGGTCAATATTCCAGTTTATAAGAATGCGGTTTTTGAGAATGTTAAAAAAACAAATCATATAGCTATGGTACTGAAAAGGTTAAAATATTTAAAATAAAAAGTGTGGCAAGGGAGGCATTACTAAAATTAATTTCCACTAGATGGTGCTCAGCACTCACATTCAGCTTTTTCTCTCTCTCTCTTTCTCTGTAAAGCAAGGTACTGTATATTTCTCACAGTACTTACTTCAGTAACTTGTAACAGGCAAAGCGGGAAACCTCCTGGAACAAAACAGAAGCTGCTGCCCCAAAAATCAACAGTCCATACTGAATATTCGGATTGCTCTTGTCACTCAGATGGACGCCAACAAACCAAAGTAATGAAGAAAACAGAACAGATACCAGCCAAAAAAAGGCCCTAGTTGAGAGGAGAAAAAAAACAAGAATATGTACAAAGATCTAAAGAACACAGAGCACCACTATACATCATAGTGTTAAAAACAAAAACAAAATAAAACAGCAATGTGCAAATAACATTCTATACACTCCTGACAGTATCTATGTAAATAAAAGGTCTGTGTTGGCAATTGAGGTGGAAAGTGAAAAAAAAAAAAATGATTTAGCACTTCCCTGTGTTAACCTGGCCAGATAAACTATTCTATAAAGCATGCATGATTGCAAGGTAATGGCATGCTTAAAATTCCAAATACTAATTGAGGCTAGTATTGCAGGAGGTTCAGAACAAAACCTGAAATAATTTACCTGCCAATATATTTTAAGATACACTTTAATGATTTGCCATTAAGATCAATGCTGAACACATTATGTTAGCTTGCCAAACAAATGTTGGAGCTGTTGACGAGAATGTTGTAATATAATTATCATAATTATTGTGATCAGCAGTTACTGTAACTTCTATTAGTCAATTGCTTCAACTTTACGTTAAACACCCAACAACCATGGGACAATACCTCAGTAGAAAGTAAGGAATTATCAATGAACTAAAAAGTGAAATCCATGTCTTATGATATAACAATGTTTTCCTTTCTCAGTCTTGGCAGGTTAATGTGGTTGCAAAAGCCCACTCCAAACATTTAATTGGAAGCCAAACCTTAATTAAAACTATTAAATGGCTTATACGTGCTCACATATGTCCGCTGTAGATATATGTAATAAGACCACTGTTGGAGACAGAGCCTTTAGCTACTGAGCTGCCAAACTCTAAATATTCAAACTACTAATATTACAGGGACCCCTTCAATCTCAGGTCTTAACCAATAGCTTACTAATCCATATTTAGTCTTTCATGATCTTCTGCTAGAATTGTTATCATATTGATGCACTACAAAATGCCCATAGTCAGAGTAGGTGACCTTGTTGATCTTGGGACAGTTGAAATCTGGCACTAGAATTTTTTTCCCCACTTAAAAAAAAAAGTATATATTATTGTACATTAATTATCTCTGTATACCTACAATAACCAGTGTGTGTTTTGAACATTGTTTGACTTAACATTTAACTAGATTTTATTTGCATCAGAGCCTTTTGAAATCTGGAAGTGAAAGTGACAGTTGTAGAAAGGATGATGTGACATCTGAAAGTATTTAAAACATTATGTGCAAAATAAACCACCCAAGAATATATCCTGAGAGTTCAACAAAATTCTTAAGCCAGTTTAGTACAGTATCAGAAAAACTTTAAATAATAACATTTCCTGCATTGAAGGGTATAAAACAATAGGATGCATCAACAATAAGGATTATGGCTGTTTTTGCACATATATCTGAGTAGTAGATCTATTGAAACTATTCATATATATCATGTATAAAAGACTTCTACTTTATTATGAGAAATTAGAAATAAATGGAAAATTATTAAATCTTTCTACAATAAAAAAATGTTTTGTTCTAAATTTATTTAATACGCATCTAACTGGTATAACTGTTAATGCATCAGGAACAATGCTGGCCAATGAATACATTAATTTGGCATGTACTGTTGCATGTCTGACCAACATACAAGGGATAATTTTACTATGCTCTGTACATGCCAATGCTACCATTAGCACTACTGTGAAACTATTTTAAATGTGTGAAAGAGAGGCTCCATTTGAATTATCCATGATGCAGTTGCAAAACGTGTGTCTGAAAAGCTGATCATGTTTAAACATAAAACATTAAAATTAGAAATATGCATTAAAATACTCTGCAGCTCACCCCTATACAAAGTATTGGCATTTCAGTTCTCACAACACACTAAGGCATTTGGACCTGCAACTTCAAACCTCAGAACCCAAATTACGCTCTACTGTTGCTCCATATATCACTGAATCTGTATTTTCTGTAGTAACCTTCACAATGATGACCACGGGGAAATATTGTACAAAGCAAGTCAAGTAAATTATATGCCATTTGAAACCCAGAAAAAAGCATAACAGACTCTTGAAAAATCCTTCACACATTCTGGCATAAAATTATAATGCAACCTACTCAATCCATCTCAGGGGCACAGCTTGCCAAAGCCTATCCTTGTAGCACCAGGTATAAGGTATGAAACCATATAAGGCACAGGTCATACATTAAGTGTAATGTAAAACTAAGAGGACACTCTATTAAGTCAGCTAACAAAGAACACGTAACAATCTGTTTAAATCAGAACAGCATCACAAGTACAAACATCACTATCTAATATTAGCATACACAATTTTTTTTTCTGTTTGCTCTCAAATCAGTGGAAACGGCAAATTGATAAAAGTTTTAAGGATCTCTAAACAAAGCACCGTTGTGAAAGCCACATGCAACACCATGTATTGTATTTTACGGCCTTGCTAAGGTTTTCGTGTACTATAATGGCAAACAGACATTTAGAAAAAGACACCAGCACAAAAAGAAAAAACATCCATTGCTGTGGAGTTGAAACCAGTTGGTAAAGGGGATACGGTATATCCAAAACTCATAATGCTCTACACCTCAAGTTCCGCACAGGTTGTAATCTGTGCGATGTATAAAATGCTCTCTCATTGTTTGGTCTGTAAATCGATACGTGATGCAATCTTGATGAAAAGCTCAATACTATACAACAGAGTGAATCACTAACTGGTACGGAGAGGCCCAGCCCGATCACTGCCTGTGTGTTTTTGTCCGTGTTACTTATTTTATTTTTCGTGATATTCCAGTTTCCTAAACACCGTATGTGGCCCCAAACGGCATGCATAAAAGAATTGTCCTGTTATAGACCACGGTCACCCGAGATCTTGCAATGGGAAAAAAAAAAACAAACGTAGAAAAGAACAAACATAGAAAAGGAACCGTGCACCGTTTTTAAATATTGAACTGTTTTAATGTTTCCAAAAGTTGGAATGTACTTCTCGAAAACCATCGACTATTTTAAGCATTTTAAAATCAGAATAAACAGTACAAGTACATAAAGTTTTTTTGCAAACACCAAAGCAAGAATGCCCCAGTGCCCATAGTGTATAAAGTAATTAAGAGGCACAGCTGCCAAGTTAAATAACATTTCAAAGCAAACTTTTTGGTTGATTAAAAACTTTTTTTGGGACCATAAAGGCGGAAATACATGATACGGAGATGAAACTAATTGGAATATTTTGAAATTGACCCTGAAAATAAAGTTCTACGGTAGCTTAACACTAAGTTAATGCCAATTTAAAACTAAAGAAATTACAATTCGGAGATAACGTCAGAAATGACCAACGAATACCAGTTAAAATACACAAACACAACGAATGAACATACCCAGCCACCAGGATAATAACCCGCAAAGGGTCAACTGCAACAGTAAAAATAAATAAAGAAAAGGCAGGTCCAAACGCAATAAATGTGCAGCCGAAAAAAACAGCTGCCCCCATGACAGGAGACCCTCCAAAACAAACGTCTAAATCAACACAATCCCAACGTTATCCAATGTGTTTCTCCATGCTCGTAGTAAAGCCAACTTCCGAGGACGCTCTAACAAGGAAACGTCGCATGGGAGGGAAACGTCACTGTGAAAACCAATCAGACAACACAAAAAGATAGAACTGACAACTATAGTATCCTCTTACTGCCATTAGCGGTTGCGTGAGGGCGGTCTTTAATATAGAAAAACAACAAGCACCACCCTCATTCTGCGCATGCGTATGCATGTAACTAGCGCGGTGGAAATACAAGTATTTACAGTACTTTCAAAGTACCTGGTTTCCTGCTGATTTCAGATAATGCTTGCCATGTTTGGTGTCTGCCTTAACGTCTGATGCTACCGAAATTATTACAGTGAGGGATGCCTAGTATTAGGAAACTTCTTCTTTCGGCTGCTCCCGTTAGGGGTCGCCACAGCAGATCATCTTCTTCCATATCTTTCTGTCCTCTGCATCTTGTTCTGTTACACCCATCACCTGCATGTCCTCTCTCACCACATCCATAAACCTTCGCTTAGGCCTTCCTCTTTTCATCTTCCCTGAAAGCTCTATCCTTAGCATCCTTCTCCCAATATACCCAGCATCTCTCCTCTGCACATGTCCAAACCAATGCAATCTCGTCTCTCTGACTGTCTCCAAACCGTCCAACTTGAGCTGACCCTCTAATGTACTCATTTATAATCCTGTTCATCCTCGTCACGCCCAATGCAAATCTTAGCATTTTTAGCTCTGCCACCTCCAGCTCTGTGTCCTGCTTTCTGGTTAGTGCCACCGTCTCCAACCCATATAACATAGCTGGTCTCACTACCGTCCTGTAGACTTTCCCTTTCACTGTTGCTGATACCCGTCTGAAACAAATTACTCCTGACACTCTTCTCCACCCATTCCACCCTGCCTACACTCTCTTTTTCGCCTCTCTTCCACAATCCCCATTACTCTGTATTGTTGATCCCAAGTATTTAAACTCATTCACCTTCGCCATCTCTACTCCCTGCATCCTCACCATTCCACTGACCTCTCTCTCATTTACACACATGTATTCTGTCTTGTTCCTACTGATCTTCATTCCTCTCCTCTCTAGAGCATATCTCCACCTCTCCAGGGTCTCCTCAACCTGCTCCCTACTATCGCTACAAACCACAATGTCATCAGCAAACAACATAGTCCATGGGGACTCCTGCCTAATCTCATCTGTCAACCTGTCCATCACCATTGCAAATAAGAAAGGGCTGAGAGCCGATCCCTGATGTAATCCCACCTCCAACTTGAATGCATCCGTCACTCTTACCGGAGACCTCACCACTGTCACACTTCCCTTGTACATATCCTGTACAACTCTTACGTACTTCTCTGCCATTCCCGACTTCCTCATACAATACCACAGCTCCTCTCGAGGGACCCTGTCATATGCTTCCTCCAGGTCCACAAAGACGCAATGCAACTCCTTTTGGCCTTCTCTAAACTTCTCCATCAACATCCTCAGAGCAAACATTGCATCTGTGGTGCTCTTTCTTGGCATGAAACCATACTGCTGCTCACTAATCATCACCTCACTTCTTAACCTAGCTTCCATTACTTTTGCCCATAACTTCTTGCTGTGGTTCATCAATTTTATTCCCCTGTAGTTACTGCAGTCCTGCACATCCCCCTTATTCTTAAATATCGGCACCAGTACACTTCTTCTCCACTCCTCAGGCATCCTCTCACTTTCCAAGATTCCATTAAACAATCTGGTTAAAAACTCCACTGCCATCTCTCCTAAACACCTCCATGCTTCCATAGGTATGTCATCTGGACCAACGGCCTTTCCATTTTTCATTCTCTTCATAGCTGTCCTTACTTCCTCCTTGCTAATCAGTTGCACTTCCTGAATCACTATTTCCACATCATCCAACCTCTTCTCTCTCTCGTTCTCTTCATTCATCAGCCTCTCAAAGTACTCTTTCCATCTGCTCAACACACTCTCCTTGCTTGTGAGTACGTTTCCATCTTTATCCTTTATCACCCTAACCTGCTGCACATCTTTCCCAGCTTGGTCCCTCTGTCTAGCCAATTGGTACAGGTCCTTTTCTCCCTCCTTAGTGTCCAACCTCTCATACAACTCATCATACGCCTTTTCTTTAGCCTTCACCACCTCTCTCTTCACCTTGCGCCTTATCTCCTTGTACTCTTTCTACTTTCTGCATCTCTCTGACTATCCCACTTCTTCTTTGCCATCCTCTTCCTCTGTATACTCTCCTGTATTTCCTCATTCCACCACCAGGTTTCCTTTTCCTCCTTCCTCTTTCCAGATGTCACACCAAGCACCCTTCTTGCTGTCACCCTTACTACATCTGCTGTAGTTTCCCAGCTGTCTGGTAACTCTTCACTGCCACCCAGTGCCTGTCTCACCTCCTCCCTAAACTCAACCTTGCAGTCTTCCTTTTTCAATTTCCACCATTTGATCCTTGGCTCTGCCCTCACTCTAACAACTTCTTGATCTCCAACGTCATTCTACAAACCACCGCCCTATGAAGCTTAACTACACTTTCCCCTGCCACCACTTTGCAGTCTTCTTCTTCTCCATCAGATCAACTCTTAGATAGGATGTAAACTACTTGTGTGCATCTTCCTCCACTCTTGTACGTAACCCTATGTTCCTCCCTCTTCTTAAAATATGTATTCACCACAGCCATGTCCATCCTTTTGGCAAAATCCACTATCCTCTGACCTTCTTCATTCCTCTCCTTGACACCATACCTACCCATCACCTCCTCGTCTCCACTGTTCCCTTCACCAACATGCCCATTGAAATCCGCTCCAATCACCACTTTCTGTCCCTTGGGTACACTGTTCATCACTTCATCCAACTCACTCCAGAAATCTTCTTTCTCACCCATTGCACACCCAACTTGTGGTGCATATGCACTAATAACATTCATCATCACACCTCAGATTTCCAACTTCATAATCATTACTCTGTCTGACACTCTTTTCACCTCCAAAACACTCTTGACATACTGTTCCTTCAGAATAACCCCTACTCCATTTTTCCTCCTATCCACACCATGATAGAACAATTTGAATCCACCTCTGATCCACTTGGCCTTACTCCCCTCCCATTTAGTCTCTTGCATGCACAATATATCAACCTTCCTTCTCTCCATCATATCTGCTAACTCTCTCCCTTTACCAGTCATACTGCCAATATTCAAAGTTTTTACCCTCAGTTCCACTCTCTTTACTTTCCTCCTCTCCTCCTGCCTCCAGACACATCTCTCCCCTCTTCTTCTCTTTCTTCTTCTTCGGTTTTAGGAAACCAGGTGTTTAAAATGGATGGTGGGATGCCTCCCTTGGGTTGAATTAAATGGTTTTAGTAATTATATGGCTATATAAATAAGTCACAAAGTTGTTATGCGGGTTAAATAATCAGCGCCTATGCCTCACAGCCCTGGTGACTGCATTGTTATTTGGGGACGGCAATGTGTACTTAGTGCAAGTTATTCTTTTGAGAGTGACTATCTGTTAAAATAACTTGGTTTGAAAATTTGCAGATAGATGATCATAAGACGTGTATATAATATTTAGAGTAGACTTGAGAGTATTAAATGTCTAGTTTTAAAATTAATTCAATGCTGCCAGCGTAATTGGGCGTAAAGGAACAATGTGACAGCAAAATACATGCAGCTGTAGGTAGAATGTGGTGGTGTCCTACAGGGACAATGCTGGGCTGCTGCTCTCTTTAATGCTTATGATCAATCTGGATAAGAGTATAAACAAAAAGATGGTTAAGTTTGCAGACGATGCGAAACAACGAGGAATAGAAGAGTCATTACAGAGTGCCGTGGACAGCATATAGACTTGGGCAGATTGTGGCAAATGGAATGTAATGTAAGTTAATGTATAGTATTACACATATGAAGTAAAAATATTAGATTTGAACGGGAGGTCCGAAAACCGAAAGTACCCCTTAGGAGTAGGCCCCAGGATTAACAATGGATTTATCATTATGTACTGTATGTCTAGACAGTGCACAGAAACCTTTATCAAAGATAACAGGAAATTGGTTATATAGCATGATGTGTAGAGCACTAGTCAAAAGAGATTATATTTCAGAATACTATGTGTCATTTTGGTCACCAGGCTAGAAAAAAGACATAGAAGCACTAGAAAAAGTCCAGACAGCAGCAACTAGGCAGATTCCAGGACTGCAAAGTATGAATTATCAAGAAAGACTGAAGGAGTTGAACCTATTCGGATTAAGATTAAGAGGTGACATGACTGATGTTTTTACAAATTAAGAAAGGAAGTAGTATGGTGGATCAAGGGTTTAACTGTAAAACAAGTTTTTCAACATGAACATTGGGACACAGGTAGAAAGTTGTTAAGGGTGAATATTACAGAAATGTTAGGATGTTAATCTTCACACAAGTACCATTAACACATGAAATAAATGATCAAGTGCACTATTAAAAATAATGGTTCTTAAATGGCACTTTATGGTTCTTTACTGATGTCATGTGGTTCTTCTTAGAACTACCTGTATTGTTTTACAAAGCAACATTTCATTCTGGGAAAGGTTCTTTGAAAAACTTCCTAATATGTAACTGTAACATTTAATATATTATAGTCTACCTAGGTCAGGTCAGCTTGGGGAGTATGTGCTGATACAGCACTGGAAATGACTCTCTATCTGCCATAGCCAGGTGTTACTTGTCCAGCCACTCAGGGAATAGCACCACATGGCCATTGTGCTGTAACTGACACTCCTTTAAAAAGCAGGTAATGTAGCTCATTCGGGACTCCACAAGATATCTAGCAGGACAAAAACTAAGACCTACTGTTTTATTATATGCTGCAAGAGCCACTTTAAAATCATGCTCCATTGGTATTTTACAATTCTGTTACCATCTATTTTTAGTTATTTACTGAATGGACCTGTTTCAGATTTAAATAAATAATGGTTCTTTCTGGAACCTTAATGAGGGTAGGTCTTTTGTGAACCAAAAATGATTCCTCTAAGGCATCGCTCTAAAGAACCACTGTAGAACCTTTACTTTTAAGGGTGTAGAGTGGTAGAGAGCAGGACTTTAGGGACATTCAAAATTTAACTTGATGTTATTTCTGATGAATTAGGTGAATACGATTAGCAAGCTTTATAGGGCTGAATAGCATGGTATCTAATATGAATTTTTTTTTATAAAATTCCACTGGGTAGCCATCAGGGCCAGCTGCTTTCCCACTTTGCAGTGAGTTTATAGCATCTAGTAATTCTGAGAGTGTCAGAGGTTTATCCAGTCCCACAGCACTAAGAGTATCTAGTATCTATCTGTAATGAGTCAAAAAACTCATTAGATTGTGTCTTATCTTCTTTAGACTGAGTAGAATATAAGGACTTTTAGTACTCTCTAAATCTGTGGATTATATTTTTATGGTCTATGATTTTATCTCTATTCATGTTGATAATTGCTGTTATTGCATTGTGGACTTCCTTCTTGTGGATTTGTTGGGATAAAATCTTATTGGCCTTGTCTCTGTGTTCAAAATAATAATAAGGTTGCGATTTAAAGATGAGCTGTTCTGTTTCTTTAGTAGTCAAAAGGTTAAATTCTGATTGCAAAACATTTTCTATAGATGGCCTTATTTGAAGACCTGGCATATTCTAGATCTGTTCTGGTAATTGTGCTGATTAACTCAGACACCTTCTTGGTTTCTAATTTATTTTTGTGAGAAAGATGTGAAATATTCCATCATCTTAAAAATGCCTTAAGAGTTTCCCAGAGTATTCCTGTGGACCTCTGGGGATGCATTTGGGGGGTGGGATTTGGGGGTGATTAATGATGGCAGCTACTAGATGACTGTGTAGGGCATAGTGCAAGTTCCATGCATGGGCATCGTAGTGGGGGGCTTACGGTTGGGAGCCCTCGAAGCTTGGGATGAAAAGTTTGTTTTTGAGAGGAAAGGCCCCACAGAGACTGCTTATGTATAGAACCTAGAGTTCTGTGCTACACCCCTGCATCATGATCAGTTAAGTTCGTTCCACTATTATTAGCAATGTTTATACAAGCTAGAGACAACAAAAATTCTAACTCAAACTTTTCTCCAAGCATTAATCTCTGTCATTCCTAAGAAAAATAAGGACTTACTATTGTGCACCATACGGACCAATCTCAGTCTTGAAAAATGACGTTAAGATACACTCCAAAGTTTTAGCTAGAAGTAGTAAGAAAATAGTGCTCCCTTCGGTAAAATCACAAGACCAAACTGGATTTGTTAAAGGCAGACAGTTAGCTTCTAATCTTCAAATGTTTTTTTAATGTACTGTGATATATTCACCCTTTAAAACTAAACCCCAGAGATTTTACTATCTTTGGATGCAGAAAAAGCATTTGATATGGTTGAATTGGACTATATATTCACCACATTGCACAGATTTGGGTTCAGTCCAAACATATGTACATCGATCAAACTACTTTATATTAGTCCAGAAGCCTCAGTTCATATTAACAACATTATTTCAGACTACTTCAAACTAGAACGTGGTACTTGACAAGGACACACCCTATCACCATTGCTCTTTGCAATCTCGATTGAACCATTGGCCTTTTATTTTTAAAATGCATCAGAGGTAAAGATATTTGCAGAGAAGGACTTGAACAGAAAATATCACAATATGCTGATGATATGTTACTGTACATATCTGACCCACAAAATTCTGTTCCAGCAGTCCTAAAGGCACTAGCAAATATTCAAAAGATATCGGGATTCAAAATTAATTTGAATAAAAGTGTGTTTTTTCTAGTGAACTCTCTAGCACACAATATTAGACTGGAGACCTTCCCATTTATCTTAGCAGGTCAATTTAAATATCTAGGTGTAAATATCACAAGTAAATATAAAGGTCATTTTCAACAAAATTTTGCTGTCTGCATGGAAAAAATAAAACAAGATGTTAACAGATGGTCCACCTCAATCTCACATTAGCAGGGAGAATCAACACTTTTAAGACGAATATCCTTCCCAAGCTTCTTTTTTCTCTTTCAAACCACCCCCACATATGTTAACAAATCTTTTTTAAAATTAATTAGATTTAATAATAACCTGAATTATTTGGGATTCGAAGCATCCACACATCCAAAGGGTGACTCTACAATGACCTAAAGGAGAAGGGGGTTGTTAAGTTTGATTTGATTGTATGTTATTCACTTTTAAAATTAATAAAATAAAATAAAAAAGCACAGATTGTTCTCATCAAAAGTTTTCTAATGTTCTATTTTTCTAATACATAAATTCCACACTAGTATTGAACTGACGAAGGGTTCAAACCTGGATACCTGAATAAACGTTGCACCACCCTGCCACCCCCACCCTACAATAAAACTGCAAGTAGAAAAAAAATTTGTAGCTAATTTAACCATATACACTTTCACAGTTCAGTCTAGCTAGTGCCTCCAAGGGTCTTTATTATCATTCCAACATCCATATGCAGAAACGAAATTAGATAACAGTGCCCACGATAATCCCACATAAAAAAAAACTTCATAATAAAAAGTATCCCATAAGTAGCCCTTTAACCGTCAAAACTTCATGATAAAGATATCAGAGATATACACAACAAAATATAAAAAAATACCATTTATACATTATACATTTATATAAGTAAAGTAAGATAACTATACCTAAAATTAGCAGCATTGTTGCAATGTTACTTTTCTTGGTGGTTTATTAAATTACGGATTTTTCAAATGTCAAAGGCCGGATTGCCTGTTGCGGGGCCTGCATTGGTGAAGCAGGTGAGACGGTAATGAAACAGAGGCACAGGGCTTATTGGTTTTTAAAGACTGCTTCCTTCATTGGGTTTTAACCAATGCACGTAACGAACCAACACACTATCGTCCATGCGGCACTCAGTGTGGAATGGGAGGAGAGGAGAAGGACATCCACTCCGCTCCCTCCGTCATGCTAGTCTGCTGATTTCTCGTTCAGTATACACTGCCTGCTCATGTGCCCACCTCCAACTCGTTACTCGAGTCGTTGTCTTTGTACAGTCCAGATGCACCTGTGACTCACGTAGACTTTTCATTGCTCTGTGCGGTTTTGGCTGCCTTTCTATATATAATCCACCAAGATACTCGACCATGGTGGGAGGGGGGTGTGTACAAAGTGCAGGAGTACCTAAGAAGACGCATGTTTGTCGCGGATGCGAATTGCTGTATGTAGCGTGTAAAACAGTTTGCTATAGTGCACGCGGCCGTGCGTCGTAACCGAAAACTCGTTTTTTAAAGACTGCTCACTTCATTGTGTTTTAACCTCAGTTGTAAAGGAACATTTTAAGGATCCCATGGGATACCCCTCGCAAACAGTTTTACATGCCGCATATGACGATTCACCTCCACGAGAAACATGCCTCTATTAACAGTCAACGTGGGTCGGAGCTGCATGTGACCTCTACGACAGACGAATATAAATGACGCTGGTTTTTCTGTGTTGTCGCGTCCGAGTTGGTGGGCGTGGCTCTGTGAGTTGTCGTTGTATCCAATGGTCTTGGAGTTATTGGCCGTGGCTCCTTCCTGCGTGCGCCATAGGTGTCTCACTTGTCGGCGGCTTAGTGAATCCACGCCCCTTCCGGCGTGCTTTCCATGGTTGTCTTGCCTTTGTGAATTATATATACTGCTCAAAAGAATTAAAGGAACACTTTTTAATCAGAGTATAGCATAAAGTCAATGAAACTTATGGGATATTAATCTGGTCAGTTAAGTAGCAGAGGGGGTTGTTAATCAGTTTCAGCTGCTGTGGTGTTAATGAAATTAACAACAGATGCACTAGAGGGGCAACAATGAGATGACCCCCAAATAGGAATGGTTTAACAGGTGGAGGCCACTGACATTTTTCCCTCCTCATCTTTTCTGACTGTTTCTTCACTAGTTTTGTATTTGGCTACAGTCAGTGTCACTACTGGTAGCATGAGGCGATACCTGGACCCTACAGAGGTTGCACAGGTAGTCCAACTTCTCCAGGATGGCACATCAATACGTGTCATTGCCAGAAGGTTTGCTGTGTCTCCCTGCACAGTCTCAAGGGCATGGAGGAGATTCTAGGAGACAAGCAGTTACTCTAGGAGAGCTGGAGAGGGCCATAGAAGGTCCATAACCCATCAGCAGGACCAGTATCTGCTCCTTTGGGCAAGGAGGAACAGGATGAGCACTGCCAGAGCCCTACAAAATGACCTCCAGCAGGCCACTGGTGTGAATGTCTCTGACCAAACAACCAGAAAGACTTCATGAGGGTGACCCAAGGGTCCCATGTCCTCTAATGGGCCCTGAGCTCACTGCCCAGCAGCATGCAGCTCGATTGGCATTCACCATAGAATACCAGAATTGGCAGATGCACCACTGGTGCCCTGTGCTTTTTACAGATGAGAGCAGGTTCACCCTAAGCACGTGACAGAAGTGAAAGGGTCTGGAGAAGCCATGGAGAACATTATGCTGCCTGTAACATCATTCAGCATGAGCAGTTTGGTGGTGGGTTAATGATTGTCTGGGGAGGCATATCCATGGAGGGTCACACAGACCGCTACAGGCTTGACAAAGGCACCTTGGCTGCCATTAGGTATCAGGATGAAATCCTTGGACCCATTGTCAGACCCTATGCTGGTACAGTGGCTCCTGGTGCACGACAATTCCTGGCCTCATGTGGTGAGAGTATGCAGGCCGTTCCTGGAGGATAAAGGAATTGATACCATTGACTGGCCACCACACTTTCCTGACCTAAATCCAATAGAACACCTCTGGGACATTATGTTTTGCTCCATCCAATGCCACCAGGTTGCACCTCAGACTGTCCAGGAGCTCAGTGATGCCCTGGTCCAGATCTGGGAGGAGATCCCCCACAACACCATCTGTCATCTCATTAGAAGCATGCACCGATGTTGTCAGGCATGTATACGAGAACACAGGGGCCATACAAAGTGCTACGTACAATTTTGAGTTGCTGCAATTAAATTTTGGCAAAATGGACTAGCCTGCCACATCATTTTTTCACTCTGATTTTTGGGGCGTCTTTGAATTCAGGGCTCTGTAGGTTGATCATTTTCATTTCCATCAAACGATGTGGCATCCTTTCGTTCCTAACACATTACCCAGTCTATATCAGTATAGATATCAAGGAGGATTTCTTTTTCCCATTTAGATCTGATGTGTTTTCAAAGTGTTCCTTTAATTTTTTTGAGCAGTTTATATAGATTTGCAAACCTTTCTGGAATCATCTTTTCATTTTGACATTATGGGTTATTGGGTGTGAATTGATAAGTAATAATGGCACATTTATCCACTTAAAATTAAACCTACAACATAAAGTGAGCAGAAAGTGAAGGGGTGTGAATACTTTCTGAATCAACTATATTTCTACTCAACTATATGTAAGGTCACCAGTGCAAATTCCACTAGTACAACTAACATCACTAATATAAAAGTCAGGCAAAATTCCCTCTGGGATGCAAATGATTTTTTTTATAACTTTACTGAAAGCTGACATTTAGCTATCCTTATAAATGCTTATCACTCTTTAACCTAATGATTTTAATATTGGCTCGAAAATGAGAATTTGTGATCTGATACTAATTAGAGAAAATTCATAATAATTCGAGAAAATTCATAATAATTCAAACAGAAATGGCAGCATAAAGTAACTGCCATCCTGTAAGGGTCTAAATCATAACTCTTTCACAGAAAGGAAGAATAGTGTACATAATTTTGGAGAATATAATTATGCTGCTCCACGCTGGTTTTAAAAGTCCATAAAAATTTGATTTGAACTAGGTGGCTTTTTATGATGTTGTCTAGTAAAATAGTTGAAATGTTTTTTTTTTTTTTGATTAAAATTACAAACCTAAGCTGGCAATTAAATGACTAAAATTCAATTTTATAATACTACTATAAATTCAAAAGCTTTTTTTTATTGTAAAACTTATAACTGTAATTTTAATCAAAGGAGATACACATGGTAAATAAGAAATGCAATCTAGAAAGAATCTGCTGAAAGAGTCAAGTGAAATGGGCTTTTATCAAGGATAAACAGAGACCATGCCACTGCAGTGAGGGTATCATTTCATATTTATTATCATTTCATAATCCTGACAAAAGGTGGTGCAGCGGTCAGCACTCACAGCTCCAACGAAACGGAGTCCAAATCCTGGCTCAGTCACTATTTGGGGTTTACATTTTCTATTCTTTGTTCTTTTTGGAATTTTTTTTCCTGATACTTAGATTTCCACCCACATCCAAAAAACATGCATGTTTGCATCTTGATCCTAGCTTCACCCAGTATGCGTGTGTTTGTCTTCAGATGCTTTGGCATCCCCCTTACGTTTAGTTTCTTCTATGACCCAGTGCTGCTAGAACAGGCATCACCTCCTCGTAACTGACTAAAGAACTGGATCACTGGAAGCTGTCATGGAAAAGAGGATGGTGGCAAAATTGAATGCCAACATGAAAAATCCCCACTATCCCCACAAGGAGGTGCTCTCTTGGAGCACTTTTAGCCACAATCTGATTCCTCCATGGTGTACAGCACTAAGAAACATCTTGGACGGGGTCTTTTGTGTCCACTACTATCAGGCAATTCAATCATTCCTTCCGATGCCCCAAACTAAATTCTGATACTGAAATTAATTTTGCAGTTTCTGAACAATATACATGAATTATGTGCTGATTGATTGATTTGCTCTGTGAGTCTGCATCTTTGTTTTATATTTATGCTGCTGTATACATCTAAATTTTCCCTTGGAATTTATAAAGTTCATTGAATCTAATCTAATTCAACATGCATAGAAAATTAATAGATACTGTAGAGATTATTAAAATTAAAGAAGAATATATTCTTTAACACTGTTTTTGAAAGGAAATGTAGGAGACCAAGTTTATTAATAATAGATTGTAAGGAGTTGGATAATGGATGGATGTTACTCTGAAATGAATGTGCTTGAGGCAAGCTGCAGAGACCTAGTTTGCACAGTCATAGGTTACAACAAGGTCAGAGAATGTTGATCCAGCAATTGGCTTCCTATGAACTCAGCTACTGTACTTATTCTTATCAGAGTCATGTAGTTAGTCTACCTTTCATATACAGTGGGTACGGAAAGTATTCAGACCCCCTTCAATTTTTCACTCTTTGGTATATTGCAGCCATTTGCTAAAATCATTTAAATTTAATTTCCGGCGCCGCATCCGAGTGGCAGCCTTTCCAGCAGCTCCGTATATGACTTTATCTTTTACCTTTTTATCTCTATTTTTCTCTATTTCACTGATCACTTCTACCACTTTCTTTTATGTGGAATTGCTCCCTGGACACTTTTTACTATTTTACTATTTGACATGGATTTTTACACTCGAGAATCGCCTATTCAAGTAGTCAGCTTAAAGCACTGAGAAGAAATGCTTATGCCGGTGTGGTTCCTTATTTACCTGACGAGGTAAGAAGACGATATCGGGCAGCCGAGCCGGCGCAAAGATAAAAGATAAGATTAAATCGAGACAACTTGAGAGAAAATGGCGTTATAAACCGTCGGTGCCTTCTGTGATCCTGGGAAATGTAAACTCACTACCAAATAAGATCGACGAACTGGCTGTGCTGGTGAAAATGTCAGAACCTACAGAGAATGCAGCTTGCTGTGTTTTAGTGAAACATGGCTAACGTCTACCATCCCAGATGCTAACGTGGAGCTACCCGGGTTTAGCACAGTTAGAGCGGACAGAAACGCAAGTACCTGTGGAAAGAAAAAAGGAGGAGGACTCGCTCTCTATGTCAATACAAAGTGGTGCAACTCAGGACATGTAAACGTTAAAATCTCCACTTGCTGCAGGGACATCGAACTGTTGGCCGTAAGTCTGCGCCCCTATTACTTGCCCAGAGAGTTTGGACACGTGATTGCTGTTATTGTTTACATCCCCCCTCAAGCGAACGCGGAGATGGCGAGTGACATCATCCATTCCGCAGTTGCTAAGTTACAAACGCAGCACCCTGAGGCACTTGTGCTAATCGCTGGAGACTTTAACCATGTAACGCTGGACAAAACATTACCTGCCTTCTCCCAGTATGTGGATTGTAACACGGGGAAACAGGACTATCGACCTACTGTATGCAAACGTTAAAGAGCATACAGCGCCACCCCGCTGCCTGCGCTTGGGAAAGCAGATCATAACCTGGTTCTGCTTCAGCCTCAATACAAACCAAGAGTGAGGCGCTACCTACAACTACACGCTCATTCAGGAAGTGGTCCCCTGAGGCAGAGCAGGCTCTGAGAGACTGCTTTGGAACTACAGACTGGGATATATTGCTTGGGTCACATAGTGAGAACATTGAAGAGGCTGTTGAATGCACAACTGATTACATCAACTTCTGTATGGACATTGTAGTTCCAGTAAGAACAGTATGCTGCTATGCTAACAACAAGCCATGGGTTACAAGTGACATCAAGGGCCTTTTGAACCAGAAGAAAAGGGCTTTTAAAGGTGGTGATAAGCATGAGCTCAAGTGCGTGCAGAAGGAACTCCGAGTCCAGCTCAGGGTGCGAAAGAGCAGTACAGGAGAAAGCTGGAGCAGAAGTTGCAGAACAACAGCATGAAGGAAGTGTGGGATGGGATGAAGATTATCACTGGCTGCAGCTCAAGCGGGTGCCGCCATCGAGACAGACGTGGAGAGAGCAAACCAAATGAACAACTTCTTTAATAGGTTTGATCACAGTAACCCACTCTCACCTCGAGTACTGCATCCTCCAACCATCCTTCTGCTGATACCAGCATAGGTGAGACATCCCCACCCACAATTACAGCAGCCCAGGTGAGCAGAGAGCTGAAAAGACTTTGTGCCAGCAAAGCAGCGGGTCCAGATGGTGTATCGCCACGATTGCTGAAGGCCTGTGCGTTGGAACTGGGGAGTCCTCTACAGCGCATCTTCAACCTGAGCCTGGAACAGGGAGAGTCCCAAGGCTTTGGAAAACATCTTGTATCACTCCTGTCCCAAAGGTATCACGTCCTAGTGAGCTGAATGACTTCCGGCCTGTTGCTCTGACGTCACATCTGATGAAGACCATGGAGCGGCTGCTGCTTCACCACCTGAGGCCACAGGTCCGCCATGCCCTCGACCCTCTGCAGTTCGCATACCAGGAGAAGGTGGGAGCGGAGGATGCCATCATCTATATGCTACACGATCCCTCTCCCACCTGGACAGAGGCAGTGGTGCTGTAAGAATTATGTTTTGGACTTCTCTAGCGCCTTCAACACCATCCAACCTCTGCTCCTTAGAGACAAGCTGACTGAGATGGGAGTAGACTCACACCTGGTGGCATGGATTGTGGACTATCTTACAGACAGACCTCAATATGTGGGTCTTGGGAACTGCAGGTCTGACATTGTGTGCAGCAATACAGGGGCGCCGCAGGGGACTGTACTTTCTCCGGTCCTGTTCAATCTATATACATCAGACTTCCAATATGACTCGAAGTCCTGCCACGTGCAAAAGTTCGCTGATGACACTGCTATTGTGGGCTGCATCAGGAGTGGGCAGGAGGAGGAGTACAGAAAGTTAATCAAAGACTTTGTTAAATGGTGCGACTCAAACCACTTACACCTTAACACCAGCAAGACCAAGGAGCTGGTGGTGGATTTTAGGAGGCCCAGGCCCCTCATGGACCCTGTGATCATCAGAGGTGACTGTGTGCAGAGGGTGCAGACCTTTAAATATCTGGGAGTGCAGCTGGATGACAAATTGGACTGGACTGCCAATACTGATGCTCTATGTAAGAAAGGTCAGAGCAGACTATACTTTCTGAGAAGGTTGGCATCCTTCAACATCTGCAGTAAGATGCTGCAGATGTTCTACCAGACGGTTGTGGCGAGTGCCCTCTTCTACACGGTGGTGTGCTGGGGTGGCAGCATAAAGATGAAAGACGCCTCACGCCTGGACAAACTTGTTAAGAAGGCAGGTTCTATTGTAGGATTAAAGTTGGACAGTTTAACATCTGTGGCAGAGCGACGGGCACTAAGCAAACTCCTGTCAATCATGAATAATCCACTGCATCCACTTAACAGTGTCATCTCCAGACAGAGGAGTAGCTTCAGTGACAGACTTTTGTCACTGTCCTGCTCCACTGACAGACTGAGGAGATCGTTCCTCCCCACACTATGCGACTCTTCAATTCCACCCGGGGAGTAAATGCTAACATTAATTTTATTTTAATTTTTTTCATTTTTATTACTATTTAATATTGTTTCTTTGTATCAGTATACTGCTGCTGGATTATGTGAATTTCCCCTTGGGATTAATAAAGTATCTATCTCTATTAATTTTTTCCCTCATTAATGTACACACAGCACCCCATATTGACAGACAAAAAAAATAATTTTTGAAATTGTTGCAGATTTATTAAAAAAGAACAACTGAAATATCACATGGTCCTAAGTATTCAGACCCTTTGCTCAGTATTTAGTAGAAGCACCCTTTTGAGCTATAACAGCCAAGAGTCTTCTTGGGAAAGATGCAACAAGTTTTTCACACCTGGATTTGGGGATCCTCTGCCATTCCTCCTTGCAGATCCTCTCCAGTTCTGTCAGGTTGGATGGTAAACGTTGGTGGACAGCCATTTTTAGGTCTCTCCAGAGATGCTCAATTGGGTTTAAGTCAGGGCTCTGGCTGGGCCATTCAAGAACAGTCACAGAGTTGTTGTGAAGCCACTCCTTCGTTATTTTAGCTGTGTGCTTTGGGTCATTGTCTTGTTGGAAGGTAAACCTTCGGCCCAGTCTGAGGTCCTTAGCACTCTAGAGAAGGTTTTTGTCCAGGATATTTCTGTACTTGGCCGCATTCATCTTTCCCTCAATTGCAACCAGTCGTCCTGTCCCTGCAGCTGAAAAACACCCCCAACAGCATGATGCTGCCACCGCCATGCTTCACTGTGGGGACTGTATTGGACAAGTGATGAGCAGTGCCTGGTTGTCTCCACACATACCGCTTAGAATTAAGGCCAAAAAGGTCTATCTTGGTCTCATCAGACCAGAGAATCTTATTTCTCACCATCTCAGAGTCCTTCAGGTGTCTTTTAGCAAACTCCAAACTCCTTCACAGTCAAGAAATTCAGAGCATTAGAAGCATTAGAATTTCTGTCAATCAGAAATACTGATTACTGAGATATATATTGGAGAGCATACTGGTTGACTGCATCACAGGCTGACATCAACAACTAATCTGTGGCTTTGTAATGGGTGGTTTAAATAGCCCAATGAAAAAAGCACTTTTTACTGCTTCAAACTCCAACAATCTGTTTGCTCTCTCCTACTCAGTAAGCAAATACTATAACATTAAATGGTGAACCTGCAGACTTGTTAACAATTTTGTTTACTATTAAACTGTTAACTGACATAAAGTAATCAACTTGAACTTGCCTGTCTTTTGACCAAGACCCCATTATGTAAATACCTGCCCCGCAAATCAGCTTATACTACCTTTTCCCTGTGAGTGATGACTCTGAATCTAAGGTACACATATACTGTCCAGTGTTAGGTCTTATGCCTGAAACATTCAGCATTTCTGTTGTGATGTTTCCTCATTTATTTTTTATTTGATATTGCTGCATATTTATTGCTCTGTTAAGTGATCATTATTTTATGTGCAATGCTGTGCATAATGTAATAAGTTAATCAATAAGTTAATCAAGTCAGGTCAGGTTGGGGGGGCATGCAATGCTACAGCATGTTGCTTCACCCACCACGCAATGAAACAGCTGAAGATCCTGGTTGGCAACCCTCAGGCAGACACGCACTCCATTCCCACCCTCTGGAAATGACCATCTATTTGCCGCAGCCAGGTGTTACCTGTTCCAACCACTCGTGCCCTCAACAATGAGGATCCTGTGAAACGGATCACCTTCTGGGAATTGAGGCACATATAGTGCCGCAATTAATGCTCCCTCACAATGCAGGTAATGTGCCTCATTCGGGACTCCATGAGCAACCGCTCATTCGACAACAAAGTCAAACCAACGGTACCCAAGTATTTTCCAGAGAGACACAGTAACAAAAGAGTCCTGTCTTCATCTGAGGTCACTGGATAGCATCCATGTCTCACAACCATATAACAAGACAGGAAGAACCAGGACTTTAAAGACTTGGAGCTTTGTCCTTTTGAAAAGATATTTATTAATAAATTAATAGTAAAATAAAAAAGAATTGAATCACACAACAGTGCGCATATCTAATGTTGGTAATTATGGAATTTTACAAAATGCACTATTAATTCTTCTCTTAATTTTTCTGCCAGTGTTATGAAGATCTATAAGTGAATTAATCAAATTCTGAATTATTATTTACATTCTCATAAAACTCTAAAAGTGAAAGTGGCAGTAAAATATTAACATCTTTCAAACTAATCCACCCATTCCTTAACTGAACTGTAATATTCCTGTTCTTAATGTCACAGGATGGGGTGGTATAGAAAGTAGAAAACAGTACATTCAAACTAGCCCATTTTACAGTTGCTAATAAACCTAATATACAGGAAGAAAAACTGCACTACCCTGAGAAAAACTCATGCAATGAAAGAGAAAAAATAGCCATATTAAAATTTGTAAATGGGTTGCAGTTCAGACGCACTTTGCTTCAATGTACATTAGATGTATAATCATAAAAAAATGAAATCCTAAAAGAGAAAAAAGCAACATTATTTTTGTAAATAAAAGTTTTATTGCTTTTCATTTACTTATCACTCAGGTCACATAAGACATAATGCCTTTATAGTACAAAGCAGGACAGAACATAGAAGTATATCAAAAAATGAAACTTGTGCATTAGAGCTTGCTGGTGCACGTGGCAAATCTTCGTACTGACCTGCAGAAGTTTAAACATCAAAGAAAATACACACACCTCACTGGTTATTTGCACGTTCTAGATAACACTCTAAATCTTTGGACAAGGTGACTGTACATTTCTTTTCTTATTTCTGCACTCTGTACTAATGCTGACAGATTTACCCAGACTGTAAAAATACCATCTAAATTGGGTACATTACTAATATATGCTGCTTTTCAAAATTGTATTTTGGGCACTTTTTTGATATATGACATTATTAAAAAAAAAGGTAATTGATTTTGCCTTACAGTACATTTGAAGTTTCCTGAAGTGTCTGATACAAACCATTTGCTGTACAACGAAATTCAGCAGTGCTGACTTATATTTTTTAAAACAAAGCGCTTATGAAATTATTACAAAGAGTACTTGCAGGAGTCTTCAGGTATGGTCTCCAAAGGTCTCTCAGAGATTACCTTAAATGCACACCGTAACATTAGGCACAGCAGAACAATCCCTTTATCTCAAAAGTTAGTGGCTTGTTAAAATACCCCTTCACAGCTAACCCAAAGTAACTCTGCAACATTGAACTTGCATCTTTTATTTTCTTTTTCTGATTTTTAAATATACTGTAACAATAGCAGCTCCAAGTATGAAAACAAAGAAGAAAAACAGAAAAAAAGATTGAAATACAGTAAATAGTAAGGTTTTCCACTGAAGTAGTCAAACATCATGGGGTTACCTAAATTATTGCAAGTAATGTCTGGAATGATACTTGAAGCTAGTGGCAGAGCTAATGGCTGAAAGTGTACATTTCTATATTACTGATGGAACTGCATTATATCTCAGCAGATAACCGCAGAAGCAGTACTTGTCATTTTGTGAGAAACAGTAGCTCTTGGAAATCAATTCAAAACAAAACATAGAAAGTTTGCATTTTTATTCAAGGACAGAGAGTTTAGTAATTTCAATCACATACACATCCTTGTCAGCTTAAGAGTACTAAATAGAACTATATTGACAGATATTCCTAGTTTGTAAATATTACTTCACCTTAAGTCTGGATGGCTGCACTGTGTATAAGTGAAGGTTGGATTTACACCTATGAATGTTTATAATTTACAACAAAAATCAATTTTGAAACATAAACAAAAGGCCATGAAGTTTTACATTTGCTTTCTGTTTTATTTTTTGGGGGGCCTCAGGCCATGCACCAAAAGAAGTGAGACTGGCACTGACGAACAAACTTATCTAATCCATTGACACTTCATCTTAGCTCTGCAGATTGCCAATGTAGAGGAAACCTCAGGCAGCATGTCAAAAACATTGGTCTGAGGCTCCCAGGAACTCACTGACTCAGTTCAAAATGTCCTAGAATTTAAGGTTACAACTTAAAAAATAACACCAAGTAAAAAGTAATGTTTTTGTATAGCTAATATTTTTGTTACCACTATAGAATTCAAAGTAGCAGGAGTTATAATTAGACTATGAATATTGTAGCAGAAAGCATGTATAACTGCTGTTGTCAGCCTCAAAGCTTCAACACAAAAGTTCACCCACATCAGATTCAGTGTAAGCAAAAAAAAAAAACTATTTTATTTCAATTGTCCCAAACTGCTATACCTTCATATACCTTCATAAATGCATCCAAAACTCCACATACCTTAGTAATTCATAGCCGCCAACATCATATATTTCTCTTAATGACAGCTCATACTTTCTCTCCAGTCTCCTCCAGATCTACTACATGCCATTCCTTCTGTCCTAGACGTGTCAAGAAATATTATTTCTTTTGGTCTACAGGACATTTCAACTTACATTTCCAAAGCCTAAATCTTCTACTGCGTGTCAAGAATAAAAATGCAAACATTTTTTTCTACATGTATCTAACTCATTAGAATTAAGTTGATTTTCTCAGAGATTGACAGGCAGTGTACATTAATACTTTGGACCAATCGACTCTTAAATAAAATGTATTGGACAGAAGACCTTAACCCACTGATGCATTATGTTATGGAAAAAAAAAATTAGAAAAGAAATGGGTTTGTGTTTGTCATCTGACCAAAAGGCACATGCATGAAACATTTACTGTTGTTACAATCACTTCTGGAACTTATTGTAAGAGGAAAAAAAATAAAATTTTCTTTAAAATGGACAAAAATGTAATGTACTCTACTGTACATCTGTGTAGTTAGGACACAGTAAGCACTTGGAGTCAAGAAACTCCTATCCACTTTCCACTTCAATATTGGCACCCTGTAATGAGGTAATAAACAAGTTATGAGACTGGCTGCAATGCCAAGGAGAAATAAGCAAAGCTGAGTATTGAAAATTAGAACTGGGAATGATATCTGCCCTGTACAACAGGTATACACAAGACAAACATCTTAAGAAGCTGTTGCAGTCTTACACTGAACATTAAGTGTTAGGAAGTCTAAGACACATACAGGTATAACTATTTCCTCCAGTACTTGAGAATTGTGGCTGTTCTTGCTATTCTTGTTTTCATCATTATTAAAAGTATCTGAAGGTCAGGGAGTCATTCAAACTCATCATGATTGGTCCAAATCTTCGACAACTCCAATCAAGCACTACATTTTTTATTCCCTCTTATCTCCATTAGATTAGTGAACATTTTGAAGCCTTCTTCTCTGATGTATCCAGTTTCAGATCTCTGTTCACAGGAGCCTAATTAAAAACAAAAAACAAAGATGTGATGATTTTTGAAAAGCAGGTTACTTTCAAATAATATGAATATACATTTTCAATTCTCCCCAAAGATTTCATACCAGGTGTTAATTCAATATACACACATTTAAAGGAAGATTTGTTTTTAAATATTAAATTAAATGGTGGCAGTTGACAGTACTCTGTCAACATTTATATTTTCCCTTCAGTTATATCAGAATACATTCGTAGCAGATCATACAGTGACTGCGTTTTTGCACTTGTTAAAGAATGATGCATCATGAAAACAAATTAATTGGCTCTAAAAACCTGAATACAAATTGCAAAAGACTAATTGCTAAAAACCTGAATACAAACTGCAAAAGACTAATTGCAAACAAAATTTCAAATCATCCATCCATCTTCCAACCCACTATATCCTAACTACAGGGTCACGGGGGTCTGCTGGAGCCAATCCCAGCCAACAGAGGGCACAAGGCAGGAAACAAACCCCAGGCAAGGCGTCAGCCCACTGCAGGGGGCGCACACACACACCAAGCACACAGTAGGGACAATTTAGGATCGCCAATGCACCTAACCTGCATGTCTTTGGACTGTGGGAGGAAACCCATGCAGACACGGGGAGAACATGCAAACTCCACGCAAGGAGGACCTGGGAAGCAAACCTGGATCTCCTAACTGCAAGGCAATTTCAAATCATGTTAATGCTCAAATAATTTTATTTAAATAAGGGGTAAAAACATTGCAAAAAAAAAAAAAAAAAAATGAATTTAGTAAAATCAGGACTTCTTTCTGTAGCATAATGTCAAATATTCAGTACTGTGTCTCATTGATCAGGCAAATTAACATACATTTTACAGTATGTCTTTACAGATAAATATTGATAATGTATGTGGAAACATAGAAAAAAGGTAAATAGTGAATATTTTATTATTTCAGTAAACAGTGGATAACACACTTTGCTATCCTTCATTATATAACCTAGGATAATATTATGGATTAGGCTGACATGGCATAGTTTTTCAATACTGTATTGCCACATCAAATTGGCACTTCTTAGAAATCTTTTCTCTGTCAACAAAAATATGAATATTTCCAGGTATAATACACATTCAACACATTTAATTATTCTAAAGGTTTTCACATACCTTCTTCTCATTTTTTTGAAGAATGTCTCGTGCTAGTCCCAGAAAGGCCTAAAAAATAAATGTTTTTTTTAAACCAAATCAGGGTACATTACTTACTTTAAAAAACAACACATGATTTGTCTGTAGTGAAGGGACCAAATATTTGTATAATATATACAGCAACTGAATATCACTGTATTGTGAAGTCCTTTCCACAGGATCTGGTGAACATTCAAAATCAACTGTTTACTCAAATCTGATTTGAATTCATAGATTAAGTTCTGTAAAAGAACACTAACTGTGACTCTCAAATTCACTTTAAATAAGTGAGTTATCAATATTTTTCTGATAGAAATGTCAAAATTACTAAATAAAAGGATGAAACAATACTGTACCTCTTCAACATTTAAACTTGATTTGGCACTTGTTTCAAAAAAACGAATGCCATGATCCTTTGCGAGCTGTGAAAAACAGAGCAGAAAATGTTCACTTTTAATTTTTTATGAATATGTAAAATAAACTTTAATTTCTAATAACACGGCTAAGGTTCAAGTTATGTTTTATCTGGGAAAACCACCAATCCTTGCTATTTTGCATTGCCTTTTTCCTATCATATCTGAAAGGTGATTTTTTCAGCTAGAGCTTGCTTCCATTAGTTTGATTAAACTTAGTAGTACCTACAATAACATGTGTATACTTAAATCAGTAGTTTCATTCTTCACTAAATATTTAAAAAGTAAAACAATAATCTGCAACACGTAGCTTGAGAGTGCAATTTCAAAAATGATTACACCAAGACAGTGCTATGAAACAAAACCTAATAACTGAAAGCTTAAAAACTACATAGCTTAAAAACTTTACACATATACTATACATATTTACAAATCCAGCATTGTCATTATAAAAAGCTATGTACAAGCTATTATAAAAATGTTGAAGAAAATAAAAAGTAATTTTTACATTTATTAACTGAAATTGCAAATATAGCATATACAAAGTTAATTAACAATTGTGGAGGATGGCCGGCCGTTTATCCCGGCCAATACCCCCAAGCCGCCAGGTGGAGCCTGGTGGTTTTTATGCACAGCCCTGCTGGATGCCATGGGGGCCACAAGAGGGAGCTGCAGGGAGGACGGAGGACTTCTTGGTGCCCTATGACCCGGAAGTTCGTCATAGGAAGAGCGACAGGCTTCCGGGTTGAAGAGAACAGCTTTTACCTGACCTGGAAGTGATTGAGAATCACATGGACTGGGGATTGGGAACACTTCCGGGTCAGGAGATATAAAAGGACTGTGGGAGCTCCCAGACGGCGAGCTGAGCTGGGTGGAAGGATGGCAACGCGTCTGGGAGCTGGAGGATTGTTTATTGTGATTAGTATTTGTGATTTATGTATAGTGGTGGAGAGTGTGCTTTTTGCACTGCGGAGATTTAATAAAGTCAGAATTTGGACTTTTACCTGGTGTTTGGAGTCGTGGACAGGGGTTCAAGGGAGCGAGAGCGCCCCCTATCTACCACACAATAAATATCAATACAGACCTATATCATTACTCTAGTTTGTTGTGGCCTATGAAATAAAAGAGGCTAAGCACTGGCCCCTTCACCTCTTCTACTAAAGCAAAAGAAAATAAAACACAAAACAAAAATATCGCCTAGACAAATACAGTTAATACACTTTGAGCAAACTATTAGGAAAACCTGTATACCTGCTTATCCATCCATCCATTATCCAACCCGCTATATCCTAACTACAGGGTCATGGGGTTCTGCTGGAGCCAATCCCAGCCAACACAGGGCACAAGGCAGGAAACAAACCCCGGGCAGGGCGCAAGCCCACAGCAGCTGCTTATCCATGGAATTATCTAACCAGACAATCATGGCAGCAGCACAAGGCATAGAATCATGCAGGAGCTACAATTAATGTTCAAATCAAACAATAAAACGCAGATGGAAACGCCTTGTTGATGAGAGGGATCAGAGGAGAATAGCCAGACTAGTTTGAGCTGACTGAAAGACAGGGGAAAAAAGAATACATGAAAAATGAGTGCCAACTCCTGCTGAAGCTTAACCACCACTTCACTGAGTGAAGAACAAGCAAGTTTTAACCAAACATGCACAGACACAGACAGTCATGGTAGAGTGAGACCTCTTGTATGTGCAAATGCTGCCTTGTTTTACTATTATTTTCTATCAGCTGTGCTATTTGGAGGGCAAGTGAATATGCAGTATTATACTGTCAGTGTACAGTATATCTTGTCACTGTAAGTAGTTTGCACTGTTCAAACATATATGTTACCTACTGTGGGTATTGGCTTCAAAAGTTTTGTTGTGAGATTTGGAACTTTGTGTTATTTGTGCATCTTTATTTTGTAAAGATTTATTTTTACTCATTTTTTATTTTATTATTTGGAAATAGCAGAATTTGCACATTATTTTATATTTTTGTCTGTCTTATTACATTTCTAAAAAATAAATCATTTATTATGATCAAACAATTACTCAGTACTCGAGTAGTCTTTTCACCAAATACTTTTTTACTCTTAATTGAGTAATTTTTTGGATGACTACTTTTTACTTCTACTTGAGTAATATTATTTTGTAGTAACGCTACTCTTACTTAAGTTCAATTTTTGGCTACTCTACCCACCTCTGGTGGTGATGTAATGGTGTGGGGGATGTTTTCTTGGCACACACTGGTCCCATTAAATCATCGCTTGAATTCCATGGTCTACCTGAATGCTGTTTCTGACCATGTGCATCCCTTCATATAAAGAATTTACCCATCTTTCAATATCTACTTCCAGCATGATAATGCACCATGCCACAAAGCAGAAGTCATCTCAAACTGGTTTTACAAACATGACAATGAGTTCAGTGTTCTTCAGCAGCCTTCCCAGTCAGCAAATCTAAATCCAACAGAACACTTGGGATGTGACAGAACAGAAGATTTAAAGCATTTACATGCACAAAGCGATTCTGCAAAAACTGCATGATACAATCATGTCAGCATGGACCAGAATTTCAACATCTTGTGGAATTAATGTCATGAAGAACTGAGGCTGTTTTAGCAACACAAAAGAGGTCCTACCTAGTATTAGTGTTAGTTCCTAATATTTTGCTCAGCAAGTGTATATATTCATTATTCTCAATTTCATAAACTCTGTCTTCAGCAAAGTCCTTCCCTACAGATGAAGCTGGTTGTAACAGTCTGAGAACAGCATTAATTTCCAGCCAACCTGGAAAAATATACGGGTGACCAGCAACAAACTTTGGCTACTGCTAAGGCCAACTGTACGTTATAGAAAATGCTCACTGTTTCATTGATAACCTGTTGCATTTATAGTTGGTCATTCCTGCTAGGCAACTCCTAGCCCATGCACCTCTATTTTCTATCCCTCAGTGTTGGTGTGGCGTCAGCCTTGGAATTGTGTCTAGGCACAAAGAACAGCTTCTGCTGCACTTCCACCAACTCAAACAATTGCTTTGGCCATACACTGAGGGCATGCAAGACAGTAAGCGCAAGCAAGACAGAGACCCGCCCGCCAACTCTAAGACCATGGGATACGCTCGACAGAGCCCCGCCCGCTAACTCTAACCCTCCTACTGTGTCATGGGATACGCACAACAGAGCCATGCATGCCAACTGTAACCGCCCTCCCGAGTTCAGCGTTGCTCTCGAGGCACGCAACAACTCACCAAACACAGCCTCAGTCGCCTTTGTCTGTGCAAAAGTCCACATGCACCTCTGAGCCACGTTGACTTTAAACCGCACCTAAGACCGAGAGCCACGATCACCAACTCACGGAGCCCTGCCCGCCAACTCTAACTAAGGGCAAGCAAGACAGAGAGCCCACGCAAGACAGAGAGCCATGTCCGCCAAAGCCTGCACACCAACTCTAACTAAGGGCAAGCAAGACAGAGAGCGCAAGCAAGACAGAGAACCCCGCCCACCAACTCTACGCACGCATTTAGTGTATAAATGGATATAATTGCATGTAAACGATTCTCCAAAATCTGTTATATGTAAATGACTAGCAAAATACCCGCGCTTTGCAGCGGAGAAGTAGTGTGTTAAAGAAATAATGAAAAAGACAAGGAAACATTTTGAAAATAACGTAACATGACTGTCAATGTAATTGTTTTGTCACGGTTATGAGTGTTTCTGTCATTTATATATATACTAGCAGAATACCCGCGCTTCACAGCGGAGAAGTAGTGTTTTAAAGAAGGTACGAAAAAGAAAAGGAAAAATTTTAAAAATAACGTAACATGATTGTTAATGTAATTGTTTTGTCATTGATATGAGTGTTGTTCTCATATCTATCTATCTATCTATGTTGTTCTCATATCTATCTATCTATCTATCTATATATATATATCTATATATATATATATATATATATATATATATATATATATATATATATATATATATATATATATATAGCAAATACCCGCTTGCAGCGAGAAGTAGTGTGTTAAAGAAGGACAGAGAAAGAAAAGGAAACATTCTGAAAATAACGTAACATGATTGTCAATGTAATTGTTTTGTCACTGTTATGAGTGTCGCTGTGATATATATATATAGCAAAATACCAGCCGTAGCGATGTCATGTGTTAAAGAAGTTATGAAAAGAAAAGGAAACATTTTAAAAATAATGTAACATGATTGTCAAAGTAATTGTTTTGTGTATTTGGCGGCAGCGTCACGAAGTTGTTTTCGTAGCTGCATCAGAAAATATACCACAACGTCTGACACGCCTCCTTTTTACTGTTTTCTCACAGCTTGGATTGCTGCTGTCATATATATATACACACACACATACACACATACATACATACATATATATATAATATACATATATATATACACATACATATCTTCATATCTACATATCTATATACATATCTACACACACAAATTATATATATGTGTGTATGTATGTATGTGTGTGTGTGTGTGTGTGTGTGTGTGTGTGTGTGTGTGTGTGTGTGTGTGTATATATATATATATATACACACATACATATACTTGTGTGTATGTTTGTATGTGTCTATATGTGTGTGTATAGCTTTGGTCACTGAGTGCAAGGGAAAAATAATGAAATATAGTCTATAAGTTATTAAACAGTAAAACATTAACGCTTTTAAGAAGTACAGGTACATTGAGCACTACTGGAGTGGTTGTGGGTAAACTACATTTTAAAGACTGTGTAACAAAACAGGTAAGTAACTAACAGCAGCTAAAATGTATATGGATCATCTCTCGGTAGTAGATCCCTTTTGAAAGGCGCTACACGACGGCTGTGGTATAGAAATTACATTTTCTATGTGAACGTTCAAATTTGTGCCTCTGGTAATGTGCCTTACCGCAAGTAAAGAAAATTATTTTGTGTCCTCTGCGTGTTAAGAGAGAAAGGCTTTGGTTTGGGATAAAAGGAAAAAGGTGTAAAGAAAGGAAAGTTGCCTTTTTCTTTTATATAGTATAGAGAGATGTGTTCGCTGACGTTATGATCGCCTTTTGGGGACAGTCGCGGTGGGTCTTGTGTAGACTGGTGAGACGTCCCCGCCATTAATCGGCTGTGATGGCACTGTGAGTCCTCCACTCGTATGCGTGTGTTCATAATCCGAGCTGAGGACCTGATAATCGATATCGTGCAAAAGAAAGTGTGAATCGCCTTAATATTATTTTGCCGTGGTGTAGAAAAGGGGTCCCGTGTTTGCACTTGTCTGGGCTATAGCTCAGGGGGCGGATGAAAAAAATTAAAAGTGCTCACTTTGACTTAAGGCAGAAGCGCAGTCAGCGCCTCAAAGGCCGGCACAGCTATGCACGCGCGCTGGCTGCTCAACTTTTGCTGGGCAGGGGACCCCTTTTGTACACACGCTCATGATATCCAAAGTCTCAGCTCTTTGGAGGTAATTCATATATTATATATATAGCAAAATACCCCCGCCTCGCAGCGGAGAAGTAGTGTGTTAAAGAAGTAATGAAAAAGAAAAGGAAACATTTTAATAATAACGTAACATGATTGACATTGTCATGAGTGTTGCTATCATATATATTCCTGCCTAAATAAGTCACCTCGCTCGCTCTTACTTTTTACCGCTCATTTAATCATGGCTAGTGGCGGAAAAATTATAAAATGGAAGGAGGATGGCTTTACCAAAACAATTATTGATGGCGAATCGATTATTCATAAAGCTTGAATTGGTGATCTGTTTTTCTGTGTTAACCTCATATTTTTTCATACTTCTTCTCAAACTAAGGTGGTGCGAGGGTAAAATGAATCGGGATGCGCTGATCAATGTAATCGTGTACCAGGAAATCATGCATTGACAAAGCTCCCTTTGCTTGTAATGCAAAGTGTGATTAAATGCATTATTTTTCAACGCTAGTATGGAGCACATGCATGAAGCTTCTCAGCTGTGCTTGTGCTAAGAAAATGAAAGATTTTAAAAATAGCGTAACACGATTGTCAATGTGACCTTTTGTAAGTAGTGCCTGGAGGATTCAGTGTGTTGAAACTCTAGAGACAGCGTGTGTATTAACTTGTGGATTTTTCTGTGAGTATTTGGTGGCAGTGTGACGAAGTTGCTTCGGATGACGGCGTTAGCCGCGGAGCTCAGCTCAGAGCGAAATGAGGTGGGAGGGGAGATGATGACGTGACTCCCCCACCCGCCTTAACTGTCAATCCCCCACAAACACAGTCTCGGAATTTGCATAAGCACACCCCTTCACCTACAATTTTAACTTAGTTACAAAGTGATCAAAACTCTCGTTTATATCCTGCGTCCTATCATTAAACTTGTATCCCGCATTACCTGTGGGCATGTGAAACGCCAGCAGTAGCCTGTCTATGAACTTAATTTAAAGTTTAGGTTTACACCTTGCTTTCTTTCCGAGGTAGCAGCACTCATGAATATGGTAGTATATGCCACTCGCTCGCTTCTTATTGTTTCGCTGCCTTCTCAATTATATAATGCATGTTTTCTTAAGCGCTTTTTGGAGGTCTTCCTGGTTTTCTACGCACTGCGTGACAGTCAGTTCACGTGATTACGTGGGAGGCGTGATAATGTCACACGAAACTCCGCCCCCCACGTCTTTGCAGCTCTACTCCATTACAGTTAATGGAGAAAAATACCTTCCAGTTATGACCATTAGGCGTAGAATTTCGAAATGAAACCTGTCCAACTTTTGTAAGTAAGCTGTAAGGAATGAGCCTGCCAAATTTCAGCCTTCTACCTACACGGGAAGTTGGAGAATTAGTGAGTCAGTGAGTGAGTGAGTGAGTGAGGGCTTTGCCTTTTATTAGTATAGATACAGTATATATATATATATACACACAAACACATATAAACATACATATATATAAACATATATACACATACATATATACACATACATCCACATATATATATATACATATCTACATATACACACATACATATATATATATATATATACACATACATATATACACATATATACATACATACATATCTACATATATACATATACACACACACACACACACACAAACATATATATACATACATATCTACATATCTACATATACACACACACACACATATATATCTACATATACACACACATACATATCTACATATACACACACACATACACACATATATATCTACATATACACACACACATACACATATATATATATATATATATATATATATATATATATATATATATATATATATATATATATATATATACATAAATAATAATTAAATGGGCAGGCTATTTCAGTATCAGTGCAATTCGCTGCTTGTTAAAACGGATGACTCCGCTCTTACGCAAGTCTGCGTGGATATTATGAACTATCGTTTCTGTTCAAGTTCTATTTAAATTTTAAATAGAAGGAATTTTTATTTAGTCGACAGAATATTATTCCTGAATAAATCAACTCAAACCTTAAATAACTTATAATATTTTGCTCTCCATAAAAATATATCCTGTCTAAATTATACAAGTTAGAAATAAAGTAAACGTTAAAAGAACAAACATTCAAATTTCTTTACTCTTATGTAATTTTATATAAAAATAAACTTAAATTTTAAATATCCCAAAAGATTTTGCTCTCCATAAAAATATATCCTGTCAAAATTATACAAATTCAAATATGAACATGGTGCATAACAAAACCTGGAAATATAAATAAAATTTGTTCTTTTCAGCAATAACAAATCAAATCATTCAGTTGTCTTTGCTCTTATGTCATTTTATCAGAGCTGGACGCCTGGCATCTTTTTTTGGCAACAAGTTCGTTTATGTTTGGTGTGAGGTTCTGTGTTGTGGAGATTCTCAGGATGGACTGCAGGTGCTCATCAGTGAGGCGACTCCTGTGTGCTGTTTTGTTAGTCTTCATGACTGAGAAGAGCTTCTCACACAGATATGTGGTACCAAACATGCACAAGGTTCGAGCCGCATGTAGACGGAGCTGGAGCATTTGTGCGGGAATGGAGTGAATAAACTGTGCAGGCCATGCAGTATCGTACTTTGCCTTCAGTGTGCCATTACACTGCAGCTCAATCACCTCCATCTGAATCTGCACAGGTGCAGTTTCCACATCGACGGCAAATGGGTTGCGAAACAACTCAAAATTCTTTTTTTGTTCTTCAAAGTCACCAAAGCGCCGTGCGAACTCAGTGCGCTCAGTTTATCAGCAAAGTGCGTATTTGGGAACACCGTTGTGCCGACTTGGTTCAACATTACTTGGCAACAGGGAAAGTGGGGCAAGTTGCACTGGTGCATTTGTGTCTCCCATAAAAGTAGCTTCACTTGAAATCACTTTGTGATTTTGCAGGTAAAAACGTCTGCTAAAGTGTCAGATTCTTCTTTAACTCTTCTGCTTTCTGTATCTTGTGCATTGCATTCAGGTCTTTCAGGTTATCTTGATGTTTTGTCTCTGTAATTACAGCCACAGTAGCTACACAAATGAGACACACGGGTTTACCGGCAATGTCAGTAAACATATACTCAGCCTCCCATCGGTTTTTAAAGGCTCTATGTTCAGAATCACCTTTTCTCTTTGGCATCGTGTGGGCTAGCTTCGCAATAACTTGCAGCATCATAAGCTAGACTTGATTAACGCGGTAAGTGTTCGGCAAGGCAGCTGAAGCGCTGCATTATGGGATCTGTAGTTTATTGTGTTACCAGCGCTTCATATCCCCGGCCATTAATAACAATAATACAGTATATAAAATGATCTCGCGGGCTGTAATATAATTACACGCGGGCGGATGTGGCCGTGGGCCTTGAGTTTGACACATATGGACTAAATAGAACTTGAAAAGAAATATTTTTTTGAATGTGATCGTGCAATTTAGATCGAGATGACGCGCACTACAGTACATCGAGCACGCGTGCTATTGTGGTTTTGCCTGTGTGCCTCAATAAGTTACCCTCCCCTTGCTCTTACTTTTTTACCGTTCATCTAATGAATACACTGAGTATGGCTTTACCAAAACAATCATTGATCGTGAATAAAGTATCCATTATTCATGAAGCTTCAATTGGTGATCTGCCTTTCTGCGTTAACCGCATATTTTTTCATACGTCTCAAACCAAGGGGATGCGAGGTAAAATGAATCGAGAAGCGCGCATACTTACTGCATCCCTCTCGAATCGAACCTCGGACGCCGGCGCTAAGGCTAAGCTCTACTATTAGCCACGGCGTGTGGTTTGTCTATTTGAGCGTAGCAGTGTAATTGGTTTTGTTCAGCACTCTTTGGAACTGTTGGTTTTTGTCTGCGCACTGCGTCAGTTCACGTGAGCTGCTGAATATGGTTTTATATGTCACTCGCTTGCTTCTAATTGTTTCGCTGCCTTCTTAATTATATAATGCATGTTTTCTTCAGCACTTTTTGTAGCTCTTCCTGGTTTTCTATGTAATGCGTGATTACGTGAGAGGCGTGATGATGTCACACGAAACTCCGCCCCCCACGGCTTTCGAGCTCAACTCCATTACAGTAAATGGGGAAAAATAGCTTCTAGTTATGACCATTATGTGTAGAATTTCGAAATGAAACCTGCCCAACTTTTGTAAGGAAGCTGTAAGGAATGAGCCTGCCAAATTTCAGCCTTCTACCTACACGGGAAGTTGGAGAATTAGTGATGAGTCAGTGAGTCGGTCAATGAGGGCTTTGCCTTTTATTAGTATAGATATTGTTTAAAACGTTATTGTTTTTTCATCAGAAAACCCGGTTTCCATGTCTTCCTGTATTAGTTTAAATGGCACTTTTACCACTCGCAATAGAGCGGACACGCTGACTTATCGTGTCGACTGGGCAAAACAGTGAATGCGGCGTCCATTTATATATGTCTATGTTTTCCGTAGCCTGCTACAGGAAGGTACTCTCTCGACCATTGGCATTGGTTTCACTCCTTGTTATTTTCGTTATGCTGCGACAGTGGTTTCCTAACCCTTTGTTATGCTGAATTCCTTTCTCACCGTTTTCCGTTCCTATTCTTACACTGCCGTATGCTACGGCGGGCTTCGGCTAGTACTCTTATAGTTCTCTCCTGACATGGGGCTTCTGAATGCTGGAATAACTTTATTTACACTGTTCTCTGAAGTCAATGGGTTACATCCATAACCCTCCCTCCCATGTCAGCTATATTTTAACTATGTCTGAACAAGTTAGCATGATTTATAGTATACAGTTTTCTTTCTAGTTACTAAAAATGAATAATGATTCAGGGCAATGCAAAAATATATTAAATATTTTATACTTTTATAATAGTTTATATTTTCTTTCTAAAATCTTTGAATACAATTAAAGGAATGAGATACAGTATATACTAATAAAATGGTGAACTTTTTTTTTATTGGATTAAGTGGTTTTATGAATGTTATGTTACCTTCTGTAAATAGAAAGTTTTATAGTTTCAGTTTTCATAGTGTAACCTGGGGAAATTTCAGCTGTTGATTTTCTAATCATTGCTTTAATTATAATACACTTGCTCTTCTAGCTAAAACAGTCTGCCTTTGAGGAACACTCCATGGTGTAAAATTTACTTTATACATTTTTGCATGGAAAAATTAATCTCACAGAGAAGTAGATAATTTTCAGTCATTTATCACATATTGGTGTTCAAAAGAAAGCAGATACTAGAAATAAGTAAAACAATACATGCTAAATGCAGAGAACTCTAATTCCCATTTGTACAAGATAAAATTATTTAAGGGTAAGTCCTCAATTAAAAGCTAGAAGCTGAACCTGTTTAACTGGTTGTCCTTAAAAACAGTAGCCATGGGAAAATTTCAGAATCAGCACTGAAAATGGCTGTCTCACCTGTAAGTCAAAGTCACTAAAAGTTATAAAAACCTTGGAAAAATATTTTATAATTCCTATTTATTATTGAAATAGGCATCACTTTTAGATCAGAAGAATGATTTTTGGATTAAACACAGGAGGTAACGAGTTAAAATGGAGGTAAGAATGCAGGCAACAAACTGCATAGACTTGCAGAACATGTTAAATTGGTTAGTCTTGAAAATACTTGTGGTACCCTAGAATCATCAAAATAATTACAGAACTCAGAGTTGGCCGGATAAGTGTCAGATAAAGATTAAAGTTCAGGAAATAACTGTAAAGGTTAATAAAGTCAATGTTAATTTATTTATAGAGCACATTTAAAACTACATCAGTGATGTTGTAGACAACGTGCTTTACAATAAATAATAACAATAAATAAAGTAAAATATGTTCTACTAGACTTATTTCTAGGACTGTAGGGTATGAGCTACAGTAATCCCTCGCTATATCGCGCTTCGACTTTCGCGGCTTCACTCTATCGCCGATTTTATATGTAAGCATAACTAAATATGTTCTGCGGACAATGGGTCTTTTTACTTCCTGCACATGCTTCCTCAGTTGGTTTGCCCAGTTGATTTCATACAAGGGACGCTATTGGCGGAGGGCTGAGAAGCTAACCAATCAGAGCAAGCAGTTAAGTTCCTGTGTGCTGAATGCGGTGTTAACCAGGAAGTCTAGTCTTGCTCATTCAGCATCAATGTGTTTCGCTGTGTAAAGAGTTAACTTTTGTGCTCTGTGGTGTTTATCTTTGTGCATAGTCAAGCCCTTCATTAAGGCTCCCAAACGATCTGCTCCTGCTACTGCTTCAGGGTCTGTGCCCAAACGCCAACAAAAGATGTTAACGAATGCCGAAAAGGTAAACGTTTTGGATTTGTTGAAGGAAGGCAAAAGCTACACCGCTGAAGGATGCATTACAGCATCATTGAGGCTACAATTCTATTTAAAAAGTAGGAAAGGAATATAAGATGTAAGGCCGCAGTGTCCTATTAACCAGGGTGCAAAACGAGTTGTAAGTGGATGTAATAAGGCAGTAGTCTGGATGGAATCTGCCTTAGGGATTTGGATTGAAGAAGAATAACGGCGGTTCTACACAGTTGCTTGAAGTGGCTCCTTTAGAAGGGCTGTAACGCTCTCCTTTGTTGTGCAGTAAATTTAAACTCATCATTATCGAACAAGTCAACGTGTCATTATTGGTAAGTAACCATAATTAATTTTCTGCTTACAGTACTTAGTACATGTACGTACGTTTAGTGTCACTGTACACACATTTACTGTATACAATTTTTCTTGAATTGTACGTATTTATTGCTGGTGGCCTGTCTATCGTAATGGCTGTAACATATGTGATATCGGAGACACTCGATATCTTTAAAATAATATTTAGGTTTTACTCTATATAAACAGTGTGTTTACATACATAATTTCAATGAATCCTACCTAATATCTAAGAGAATACAAAGGGATTATGCTGTATAACTGTGCAGGGAATATTTATAAACAGTGTGGGAGAGTTTATAAGGGCTTAAAATATATAAAAATAACCATACAAACATATGGTTTCTACTTCGCGGATTTTCACCTATCGCGGGGGGGTCTGGAACGCAACCCCCGCGATTGAGCAGGGATTACTGTATAAGGAAAGACTGAAGTGCTTAAAGCTTTTCAGTTTAAGCAATTAAAGATTAAGAACTGACTAGACAGAGGTGTTCAAAATTATGGGAATTACTTGGGTACACTGCTGCTGCAAACTTAAAATATGTTTTAAACAAGCACTTAGGAACAGAGATAAGAGATGGTTAATTGTAAAATTCTCAATAATTTTATAAAGTATTTTAAATTACTTACCTTTTCCCCTACCTCCTTTGAAACTTTTCTTCTGCTCTCAATATCACATTTATTCCCCAAAAGCATCTGATTTACACCCGCAGAGGCATTCTTTGGGGAAAAAAGCAAAACATAAATTATGTCACACACCACAGAATTGTTTAATATTTCTATATATAATTTGTTATAAAATTTCAAGAACTTATAATTACTTCTCTAAGCTCTGCTCTGAATGTGTTAAAAATAAAACATAGTTTACTTTAATTATTTTTTGTAAATAATATTTTATTTGTTCCATAAATATGCATTACAAAGGAAGTGTTATAGTACAGCAATCAAACATACATCCGAGTGAAATAAAATTAAGAGATTTGAAACTCTGTTCAATCAGAAACACAATCATACCCATATATCCCAAAAATAAGTCAGCTTATCAAGTGTTTCAGAGTAGGTCATAACTGGCTCAAAAATCTCAGAATGATGCAAATTTGGACCATCTCTTAGGAACAGAAGTAAAAGCATTTTATCAATTTTCCTAATTTAGGAAACTATTCCTAACTTCTCCAGCATTGACAGCTTGTGAGATGCCTTAACTCGCTAGGAGCTGCCAGACGTTGGTGTTCTGGCATAGATCAGCACACACATGCCAGGAAAGCCTGAAAGTTTTAGAAATTAACTCATAAAAAGAAACTGATGTGACAGAAATTTAATAATATTAGTAAAAATCATGCATGTCATGTGATTGCTCCATCTATAAGAAAACGCCAAGCATTGTCAGATGTCACATTCACTGCCTCTTACCCACTCATTTTTTTCTTTTAACTAGTCTCCTCTTCTGTGCATCCTTCAGACAACTTCACCTTTCTTGACACCACTGATGCAACTGACACACTATGCTCATCTAAACTATGTTTTGATGCCATCTGTCCTCTTTCTTCTAGAACTTCATGTGAAAAACCCTCCTGCCCATGACTATCTTAAGCTCTACACGGTCTACAAACCAAGCTTAGGACAGCTGAAAGGAAAAGGAGAAACTTAAAAGCCCAGGCTGACTTGGTTAAGCATCTCTCTCTTTTCTCTTCCTTTTATTCCACTACTACCAATGTTAAGGCAAGTTTTTCTCAAAACAGGATTAACAACATCTCTCCTCAGCCCTCAACCGCCTTGATTGTTGATGACTTTTTTTCAGGAAGAGAAGGGTGATGTTTCTCAGGGAAAAAGTGACTGTCATCAAAAGTCAGTTATCATCACTCTCTGGTTAGTCTGCTCCCACCTGAATACACCACAACATTCTCCTCTTTTTCCTCCCTTTCCACCACTGACATTTCCATCCACCTCTCTAATTGTTCCGCTTGCTGTCCACTTGACCCCATCCTCACACATGTACTCCTATTCTATCTTTGTCTCACACATTTCTGCAGTTACACACATTGTCAACTCAGTACTCATTCAGCACAGGGACTTTTCCTATGTTGTTTAAACAGGCCCTAATAACTGCTCTTTTCAAGCTGCCCACTCTTGACCCATCTTAAGTAAATAATTATAGAAGAATCTCTCCTCTGTAATTTTATCTAAAACATTCATTGAAACATGCTGTCTCTAACCAGGTCTTTTTCTTTCTTCAACAGAACAGGCTGCTAAGTCCTAATAGCTGAGTTTTAAGAACTCCACCATTCCACCAAAACGACCCTAATTACCATTGTCAACATGTTATAGCTGGCTAGAACTATCAATGTGTCATATATCCTCATCCTGTTAGATCTCATTTCTGCCTTCAACACGGTCAACAACCAGATCCTCCTTGCCACCCTCTCTGACCTTGGAATCACCTCAGGTGGTCTGAATCTTACTTTTTGGCCAGATCCTACCATGTGTCTTTATGTGGAAAGATGTCAAGGGTGCACCTGGCAAGCATGAGGGTGACCAAAGTATTGGCGCTGGGCCTTCTCCTGTTCTCTCTATACGCCTCCACACAGGATCCTATTATACAGTTCCATGGTTTCTCCTAGTCGTGCAATGTTGATACACAGCTATACCTGTTGTTTTTTAAAGAGGGTCATTTGGTATCAGCTAGAATCTCTGCTTGTCTCACTGATACTGCAACCTGAATGAAGGAACACCATCTCAAGCTCAACCTGGCAAAGACAGACCTTCCTGTCATCCCAGCTCTCCTGCCTGTTCAGCTTGGTTCATTATCACTAACATCTGTTCTTCAGGGACCATGCTGCTATGGTCTTTTGGTCTTCCAAGACCAGACCATATCTAACAGCTTCCAATTTGCAAGAGTACCAGGCATTTGTCAAAAGCCTGCTGCAGATGATTGAAAATAGAGCGGCACATTTGGTGTTTAATCAGCCAAAGGTGGGGACATATCACTCCTCTCTTCAGATAACTATGTGATAACTACTTGTGATAATCAATTTTGTAACCTATACCTGCAATACGAGTTTCTAAACTGTACCCCAGACTGATGTTACTCAATTATGTTAGCTGCTCTTGTAAGTCACTTTGGATAAAAGCATCTAGTAGGCAAAAAAATGTACTCTGGACTCTGGTAGTGACCTCTGTGTAATCCAATGTGACTTGCTCTGGCAGATACCCTGCAGAAGCACAAAACATGTAAACATTCAATGTGTTCATATGAGTATTAAGGAGTATGAGACTGTACTACTCCCTCGGAAATAGAACGGAACAAAATTCTAAAGTTTGAACTGCTGTGTCGGACTCTTCAAGAGGAATTTTCTATTCCCGCTGGTCTTGGCCACCTGCAAAGCACCTCTTTCTTTAGTAGAAAGAATGGGCTTGCTGCTGACAAGGTCAGTCAAGAAGCCAGCTTGAAAATTGGGGATGCTCATTCACCTGACTTCCTGGGACAGTTGGAGGTTCTTTGCAAAAGGTGCTTGTACTTTCAACCTCCTCAGAAAGGGATGCTGTTTCTGGCTCTGGGGAAGCATTGGATAGGGAGGGCGGCATTGCTGTTTCACAGAGTTCGCATGCTTGCAATGAGCCGCAGCAGCTTAGAGCTTAGAGTTTGCATTTGAGCACACACACATTGCAGAGAATTGTTAAAATGAAGAGTGGGAGGGTCCTAGTTTCAAAACTTTCTGATTGCAGGCTGATTGGGGACAGGCTGATTGAGCAGTTGGTAGTTCCGAGTGCTCAAAGAGAGATGGTATTGAAAATTGCTCACACACATGCCTTGGAGGGCCAACTCAGCATGGAGAAGACAAGGGATCGTATTTCGAAATGTTTTTATTGGCTGAATATAGGCAGAGATGTGGAGCAGTTTTGTAAGTCTTGCTCTGACTGTCAAATTGTTTCTACTCATACACCCGCTAGGGCTCCCCTTTCACCGATGCCTATTTTGGACGTCCCTTTCATAACAGTTGGATTAGACATTGTCGATCCACTTCCCAAAAGTAAGTATGGTAGTTTATTACCTTGCAGCCATTGATTTTGATCTTTACCATTGTCCCAGTTCTGCACACATCAACATGGATGTCCTCTTGGTCTGGCCGAGCCTGGTTGGGACTGTCGCTTAGTTCACACCAAAGCTGAGGTGGGGTGTGAGGTTCTATTACCCCATAATGGGTGCTTAACAACCCCCCAACGGTGCTGAAACTCTGTTTAAACATGCAGGGGTGGTTGCCCGAACTGCAAGTTTTCACGCTCACAAAGTAATGTGTCTATTGCCTGATGGTTGATGTGGGGAACATTTAAAACAAGCCAATGACCTGGCCTTGCTCTCTTTCTCTCTTTTCTCTTGTGCAGGATGGCTATCTGTTCTTTTAATCCGAGAAGGAAGCTAATGTTGGATGGCCTTCACCACCACTGCTTGTGTGCTGTGTGTGCTTAAGGGACAGCTCCCGTTTGAAAAATGCTTCAAAGATGTTCATGCCTTCCCAACAATAAAGGTGATTTTCTCTGGAACCTAGTCCCACTCCTGTCTTGTGCAAGTATGTGACCTACACATCACAATATAAAGAAAAAGTGGAAACAATACAGACAAGAATGATTGAATGGATGTGTGGAGTATCACAGAGTGAAAGCATGATGAAGATCAAGTTATGAGAAACCCTTGATGTGGAGCATATAGGTGCTGTAGTAGAAATGAATATGTGGAAGAAATGATAAGAGAAAAAGTGGGTAAAAAGATTTACCAACATGGAGGTGTAGGGGATGATTCCAAAGGGAAAGCAAAAGAAGATGTGAATGGAGATACTGTTAAATGATGTGAAAAGAGCCTATCCACTATTCCAGGGAATACACCCAGAAGGCAACATACTGCCTTAAGTTAGTCTAATGGTTTTGAGTACCCCGCTGTTATAAACTCTCTCTTTCTGGGGTTTGTTTACAGGTGACCTGTTGGGGTGTCAGAAATTTTAGAATTACAGTCTAGCTCTGCAAGGTGCTGACAATAGTCTGAACACTTCCAGTTGTGGGGCTGATGCTCCAGACAGTTTGCACAATTTACCTTGCACCTTTGTGTAACTGTGACCCAACTATCTCTCTCTCTCTGTCTGTCTGTCTGTCTGTCTGTCTCTCTGGTCTGGAGTTTCCTCCCACATCACCTTAGGGTTGCACACATTCTCCATAAAGAACACCTGGTCTAGCGCTGCCAGTTCTCTAGTACAATGCAGGTTAGCCACCTCCTCTGGTTCAGTGACCCTGAGCTTGGCCCTGAAGACAGAGCCTGGAAGGGAAACTGTCTCATTCATTAAAGGCACCCTCCAAAAATTCCAACATCAAACAGGACTGTACTGGTCTCATTTTTAAAATTTGGATTTGTATTACATAACTACTCATCCCTTATTATTAAATTTACATTATTTAACCTAAATTATTCAAATTAAAAAAGTAATATCAGGTTAAAGAACAATGGAAGTTATTTAACACTTGTTAGCCCCTTAAGCTCCTGCAATACTAACACCCTCATCCCCTCGAATGCCTGCTGTGTGCCTTTTTTAAAGTTAGTAAACTTTATTTTCCTCTGCATTCTTCCCTAACTGCTTTTATTACTTGCTTACATTCAAGCTCTGTACCTCTGGCTGCACAATTGAGACCCTTCATATTAATGAACACTTAACCTGTCACCTTCTTACTAGCCCTAACATTTCCCTGATATAAGTGCTAAGAATGTTTTTATCAAGTAAACCTTTTTTACATGCTAATTCTTTCTTGATAAGAAAATGTACTTGCCAAGTACTATTTGTCACTACACTGCTTATATTTGTACTTATTTATTTGCCAGTGTCTGCCACTGCTTGTCGTGTTCTAGTTCCCTCACTAGAATGAATGTTTACCAATCACAGAGCCCTGTGCATTTATGTATTTACTTTCAATCCCACCACCTACACGTTGCCAAAAGCTTTCTTCTTCTTCATTATTGGACACTTATGCCCTAGCTCTCTACGACTGCTAACACATTCTGGTATGACTGCTGCAGCATGTACTGTTCTATCTAAGTATTCTGTTTTTACCTAATCTCTACCTAAAAAGAAATTGCAATTACTCTTAGCTATCCTGACTACGGCACTGGTTATTTACTCACTGACTAGCTGGCTTCTGCGACTGCTTTCTCTGCTCTACACCCGACAAAATCTACAAGTACCTTGTTCAAACACTCAGCTATCTTTGCTTCTGTTCAAGTGAAAAAAAATACTTCCCACATCCTGACTCCTTAGTGGCAACCAAACTACATTTTTTTAAGAACAAAAGATATATTTTAATTAACTCTCACACAGAAATAATACATAACACTTTTTACACTTCACATGTAAAGATGACTTTAAGCACATCAGTCTCAGCTTCCTTCCAACATTCAGTCTTAGCTTCCATGGTCAGCAACAATATCTGATACACTGTCAACAATACTTGGTACACCTTTTTGAAGTGACAGAGAGAGAAAGAAGCTATGGGTTTAAAGCAGCGTTTGTTTTTACCAATTCGATACTTGTATTTCATCAACTAAGAAAGCCACAGCAAGGGAGCCAACATGAAGATTTTCCTTTAGAACAGTGTTGTCCAATTAGGTCAGCAGTGAATGTCCAAGAAAATTATTGGAAGTTGTAGAGCAGAGACCAGCTCTAACTTATAAGGCCAGACTTGTTTCCCTTAGTTGTAATAGCATGGCTCATTCATTCAAGATTAACATTTATTTGTTTGCTTTCTCAGCTTAGACAAACTGCATCAACATATAATTGAAATATAAGCATGTGTGTTTGGTTACGTTCATTAAATAATTAAAAATCTTTTGAACTTTTTTGGTAAATACCCATATAGTGCACTACTGTTATTAAAATTTCTTTCTTTTTGCATTTTTTCAGTGCTATTTGTTTATATAATACATGTATGGTTATTTTCTTAACTTTGCATCTACATTATTTGGAAAGTTAGTACTGTAGTTTACCAAAACTGGAAGAAAGCGTGTAACCTGTACTGTATAAGGTTTGGTTTTGGTTAACATCTAAACATCTCCATCTCAGGGCAGTTAAATATTACTAGATGCAAGCAGAAAAACCCAATTTTCACACAATAACATGATATGCTAATACCTAATTAAATTAAGACAAAGAGACTTAGAATTTGTTGCAGATCTTAACAAGAGAATCAAATGTCCACTTTCCAACAAATAAGAGGAAGAGCTCAAAGAGAAATTTTATGGCTCTGTAAACATAAACTGTTACTGCCCAGTATCTTGTTAGTTAAAAGAGAATCTCTGAAAAAAATGTTTGCTGAGATATAGTGCCAAAATTGGATTTCTCTTGATGATCACTTGACCAATAATGATGCCCAGCAAGATTAAATAGGTAACCTACAATGATGGAGGAAAAAAATACAATGGGATACCAAAGAGAGCTGTGTGCTTTGTTTCACAGAAACATGCCTAGCACATCAAAAATACACATGTGTACAAAAATATATATATCTATATCAAACTTCTGATTCAGCCAGCAAACATAATGGAAGTGGCATAAGATAAATAAGCAACAGTTTCTTGTGTGTGGATGAACAAGTCCCTTCCAAACTATATGTAGCTAACCTTGGAATATATCACACCTACAGTGGTGGTGTATGTTATGATACACTAGCTGTATACAGTGGTCCTAAATAATGTGAAAGCATCTTTTGTAAATATGCCACTAAAAGTTACCTTCAGCATAGTTTAGGATTGCAGACCTTAATAAGTTTTTTTATGTGGTATATTGCTCAGTACTGTATATTAAACAGACATTTTTATCTGCCAAAGGAAATACTGTAATGTCTTGGATCACTACTGTTTCACCATTAAAGCAAGGCTCCACTTCATGGAACACTGCTAGATCTGATCTGGATTTTACTATTTATTTCCTTGTATAAACAAAAAGAAAATAACACAAAATGCACACAATTGTACTTCTAGTCAATCAAAGCACAGAAGCAACTTACTGGCTGTATGAATACAGCATACTGCAAGATTTCTACACTCACTGTAGTGAATGTACTGTTCTACTGTATATTAAATACTATTTTGGCAACTGTGTGCCTACCGAAAAGATCTGGCTATGCATAATAAATACTTCAGGGCAGGTTTGATCTCATCAGAATGTCACTTGACTCACCAGGTGTGGCAATACTCTGGATCACTACAACACCCTAGTAAAAGACTTACCGTCACCCATTCAGGTCACCAATCAGTACTGCTGCTTCCAGCTTACAAACAGAAACTGAGGAGCCTGCAATGAAAGTGAACTAGGGCTGCACTAAAGTGGTAGAGGAAAAACTGTATGATTGTTTGATTCTGTAAGTTGAGATGTGTTTAGAAATTCCTTACAAGATCTGGATGAGTATACAATCATCATAAGTAAATTCCTCAAAAAATGTGCGAACTGTGTGCCTATGAAAGCAATCTTTTCATTTTCAAATAAGAAACTATAGATGTCTACTGATATCAGTAATTTACTGAAGTCTCACAATAATTTATTTCAAATTGATGGTATGAAACTAGAAAGTCTAGAAAAGCAGGTATCCATGAAACTAGGACATCACAAAGACAAAAGAGTTACAGTCCACTACAGAAGACACGTTGAAAAAAAAAATTAATGAAAAATGAGCTGCTTCAAACTCTTTGGGTTATAGACATGAAATGATCTACACACAAATGTGGCTAAACAGAACTACTTGCTTTTCTGTTTTTAATGGCTAACCTCTTTAATACTCTTCATCCAGTTCTGAATATTTTCAAAGGACTTTTCATCTGTAATGTCATAAACCAGAATAATACCCTGAAAAACAGTGAAAGAAGTTTTAATTAGTAGAATGGCTTAAGTAGTGAAAATAAGTCAGTATTTTCAAATAGTGCCTTTGATGGATCAATAAAAAGGAAAGCTCCAATCATGAACTTTTTTCAGATATTATCAAATGTAATGCTAAAAAAACACTAGGACATACCAAAAGAGGCACACCTGGTACAAGCTTTTTTCTAATTAAAGATGTTGATGCATCTTTCACAAAATATTTACATACAGTATGTAAATATATCTACATAAATATTAACTGGATACTTTTATATAAAATCACACTGGACAATTAGAATACATTATCCATGGAAATTAGAATCTATATGATTACACACATTTAATTATGCGATTCTGTACCTTATAAGACATTATTATTTTTAAAGTATATTGTAATCTCACCAATATGATTGAAACCCTGAAATATGTAACCACTCCACCAAGGTAAAATGACACCCTAACAGCTGATGCCAAAGACTGGGTGAAGGAATAGCAATAGGAAGGTGTGGTTGAAAAACAGACCAGACAAAACTTGCAAAATGTCAAGAGGTGCTAATCATTATCATAATGAATAAGGGGTATGGATGGACAGAAATTAATGAGAAATGGGCACGACTGAAGGGCAATCACACAAAGGTGGCAAAATGCCATTAGGTGTTGTCCATTAGCATAATGTCCTTGTACTCAGGAACAGTGGCTCTCTCTGAAGATAGAACATGGATATTTATTATCTTTAATTAAAGTCTAAACTGAAATCTGACAGCTTTGGGACTCTACGTGATTACCTGGCTTTGGATATTATTGGATTGGGATTTAATTCACTGACAACAGATGCCCTGTGCCAAAATTTTCTTATGGTATATTTTAAACATTTAACTAATGCAAAATAAAATTTGCAAGGTATCAGTTTTAATCAAAATCCATATTATTGGAAACATTAAACATTATAAAAGTAATTTCATCCATATTTTGTTTTATATTTACAAATAATGAACATCCACTACACCACATGTGTAGCATATTTGTTATACCTAACATGAAGTCATTTTGTAGTAATGAAAAGGAATAACAACATTTGAACAAAAAAGAATGAAAGAAATGTTAGTAATTGCTATTAGCTGTATGTGTTTTAAGAAGGTACCAAGACTTGAAAAAAATAAACACTGCTTTTAGAAACTCAAGTATGTACAATATGTAATGAAGCATGTACGGTTCTTTCAAATTAAATTCTTTTAATAGGACATTATAGAAAGATTAGGAAATGAACTAGCAGATTATTTTAAGGCCAACTGTGTTACCCAGCTTCGCCCTGAAAGTTTTGTAAGACAATGGGCCTCAGCTATAGTGCTGTCGGTTAATCGGTTGTATCCGAAGTACTGTGTAATTCAAGCTCTTCTGTATACAATATTACCAGTAGTAAGTTATTTACCAAGGGCTAATATTATTAGCAGGGAGTGTGGCATTTTGGTAAGACTTTGGACTTCAAACCCTGAGGTTGTGGGTTCCAATTCTGCTACTGTCACTGTGTGACTATGAGCAAATCACTTCACTTGCTTATGCTCCAATTCGAAGAGAAAAAAAGAAAATCACGTATGATAAAGGTATCAGTTAAAAAATAAGTAATATTATTATTAGGTCATTGACTGCTCACTCTTCAACATGATTTATAAAACTGAACATGAATAAATAATTCCTGCTTTTTCTAGTGACTTGGCTTTTGTTGATTGTTATTTCAAAATACAATTTTAAACGAAAACGCATTCTTTTGAATTGAAATGGGTAATCAGTAAGACTAATGTGAAATCTGAGTACATATTACTATTATTAAATGCTCAAGATTTTAATTTGTTTACATCATTCCCTCAAGTACGGTATTTTTTATTCTTTTACGTCAGTTGTATGTGGTCCCCCTTTAAAGTTTGCAGATACAAATGTATATGCAAACCAATCCTTGAAGTATATATTTTAAGTACTGGTGCCCTGTGCCACTGATGTATTAACATGGGGAATGTGGAGAAATAGCTTAAACCATCATGACACAACTTCTTTGCCTTCACCATTAGAAATTAAAGCGGCACAATCTAAGACAGACACTGGGGTATTGCGCTATTTAAGTAGCGTGATAAAAGATTGGTTGTGGGTTGGAGAGTAGTCCTTTTCAGAGTTATCAGCGTCGCATCTGGGAGCTGGAGGTACATGTAGCAAAATGAAGAACCATGATGAGAGCTAGTACACTACAAAATACTGCTGGTATGCAATTGAAAGTGTTGGTAATCAAAAGCAAAAAATGAAGAAGTAGTGAGCCCACTTCAAACTTTGAGTAAAAGAATTAAAAGTAACCAGACATGCATGTAAATGTAAACAATTTTAGAGGGCAGGGCAGGGGGCCATCTTTGAAAGCGTGTAGATACAAATGTATATTAAAATGGAGTAGCTTGTGGTGGGCACTTTAAGCTTAAACTGACACTGATGGTCCAAAGTCTTTGCTCCCATTATGATTGTTGTACATGGTCTTACTTATATAGTATATAAAATTGAAAAGTGGGGGAGGAGGTGCATTTATAAAAAAGGAGTAACATTGATTAGGGGCAATATTGTATATAGGGGCTTACTGCTATTGTCATATACATTTATATAATGGAGAAAAGAAATCAGACAATTAAACCTCTGAGGTTCCTATCCCCCTCCCAAAGCCACTGTGTCTCTCCTGTTTGGTCTTCGATCACAGGACACCACTTCTCTGTTTCTCTCTCACTCCCTTTATACTTCCTGCAAAGCAACATCAACACACCGCTTTAGCACCTGGTACTGGAAATCAAAGTTTATAACAAAATTGCTAACCATTGACCTTCACAACTTCATTGTGCTTTGCTGAACTTTCTCCTTCCATTTCATACCTTACTGCAGATGCTAAACATTAAACACTTAAACAGCTTGCTGGTACAGAGGTCAGATGTGACAACAGCCCCACAAAGATCCAACAAATTCTTAACAGAATTAGTGGATTCCTTGTTCTTCTTTAGTTCAAAATGTTTACTTTGGTTCATATGGTTTTTCAAGGAGGACTTACCTATATCATCAAATGTCATGCTCCTTCATACAGTAATGGCACCCTGGTAAATGCGTATTTGATTTTTCTTGTTGAAGCCAATCTTTGTAATCAGCATTTCAAACCATTTCAAGTCAAAAGCACAATTTCTTGGAATTACGGCTGCTTGCTAAATCACTGGGATATGTTTAACATACACAGTTTAATTTACTAGTACCTTGTATTTAACATTAAATGCTAGCACAACACTAGTAATTTGATTTCCAGGCTAATGGCTACTACATAGCCATACCAGTTCATGCACAGAACACAACTCAATGTAATACTAAGGTGCAAGGATATGAAATGTGATATTAAGGTGAGATTTGTTTTTTTTTGTTGGTGAAATATTTTGTTTCTAATGACATGTTTTTATTTTAATTCACTTTAATATTTTCCATGACTTTTGAGTACCATTTCAAACTTTTTAGAATTTCAAGGACTTTTCAGTACTGGATTTTCGCTTGTTAATTTTTCATGACTTTCCAGGATTTCCAGTACCTGTATAAACCCTGCCATAGGTATATGTATATTCATAACTTACTTCAGAGTTGGTCCCAGGGGGTGGGTTGGGAGAAGGCATTCTCAGTACTAGCTAGTTGATTCCATTAACACTCCATATGCCTTCTGTTCAGAATAATGAGTGGAAGAAAGCTTTCTTTTATTCTCATTATGTCATTTGCTATTTTTGATTCAAATTGTTTCCAAATACAATAAAAACATTAAAAAAAAAATGAATGTCCTATTTGCAAACTTAGCCATAAACAGAATTAATTGAAGTAACACATACATGAGATTGAGTGAGCAATGTTGTCCTGCAAGTGGGATACTAAATGACTAATGAAATGTAAACAATTATGACATAATAGCTTTTAAAATAAAATTTGCTTCCTATGATTCTATTCAGTTACATGAGGATTGTGTTACCATTGAAGTTCATATATGCATATTTTCCGAATCTCCATGAAGACTCTAGGAAGTTCTGATATAGTAATAAACTCTGTATATCTAAATCAACTTTAAGCTTTAAAAAAATTTCCCTTCCCAGTGCCCTGCTCTGTCCAGGAAAGAACTGTATTTATGCTACTTTACCCAAGTATAACTCTGTCGCCAACTCAGGAAACTGGTAAATAACTTTGGCAATTATTCTATATACTGCAGGTACAGAGGAAATGCAAAAATGTGGATAACAACAATGATAAAGACTCACCATTGCACCACGGTAATAGGCAGTAGTGATGGTCTTAAATCGTTCTTGACCAGCAGTGTCCCTGTCAAGAATAAACAAGTCAGGAATGTTGACCCTCAGAGGGACTGTGACTAATAAAAAATACTAGTCCCATGCAGGACACTTGTAAGATGTAGAATCATTCAGTTTGTCATCTGATGTATCACAGTCTTTGCTTTACTCCAGGTTCAGTTTATCAATAAATATTTAATGCTTATTTTTAAAGTTATTACATATAACTGGTTTTGCTACTCAAGTAAACATTCTTTTAATTAGTTGTAATACTGTCCACTTATTCATTTCTGAACCTGCAACCCTATAATGATAAAATGCAGATTTATAAAATGGATGGTTGCAAAAAGTATTAATAAGTTTTGTAAATATGCAATCTTATATGGATCTAGCATTACCACATTAATGAAGGGTCTTTTTTGACTAAATGACACAAGTGACTTTATTATAAAACCTCCAAGCTACAAAGAAACAAACAGAAGATTTCTAGATAAAAATACTGAGATTGCAGCTTTTATAAGATAAGGTGGATACAAGAACAAAAGAATTGAGTTTAAGAACGGGAGACTAACCACCTTTGTACACATGGGTGGGAAGTACCAGCACTACATCAACAAAGCTGGTTTTCTTTTCTACACTGTGGTACTAATGCTTTAATTGGCCTTTTCCCAATTAATTTTCTGTGTTGTTTTCTCCATTTATTTTCAATTTATTCATTTATAGCACAGTTTACTGAGTACAAGATAGGAGAATTTAGGCAGGCTTACAAATATAATAATGCAATATTAATATACAGTACATAACTTTACAACATTTGCATACATAAACAACCATATTTGGGTAAAGAGACATTTGTTTTGTCACCTGGTCCTTAGTCTCTGAAATTATTCCAAATGTTGGACAAAAGAACAGCTATGAAGGAAGACTAAAGAAGGCAACATCTGGATGATAAATTGGACTGGACTGCCAATACTGATTCTCTGTGTAAGAAAGGTCAGAGCCGACTATAATTCCTTAGAAGGTTTCCGTCCTTCAACATCTGCAATAAGATGCTGCAGATGTTCTACCAGACGGTTGTGGCAAGTGCCCTCTTCTATGCGGTGGTGTGCTGGGGAGGCAGCATAAAGATTACGGACGCATCACACCTGATCAAACTTGTTTGGAAGGCAAGCTCTATTGTAGGAATGAAGCTGGACAGTTTAACATATGTGGCAAAGCGACGGGCGCTAAGCAAACTCCTGTCAATCTTGGAGAATTCACTGCATCCAATGAACACTGTCATCTCCAGGCAGAGGAGTAGATTCAGTGACTGACTGCTGTCACTGTCCTGCTCCACTGACAGACTGCGGAAATCGTTCCTTTCCCACACTATGCGACTCTTCAGTTTCCCCTGGGGGGTGGGGGGGTTAGGGGTAAACGCTACCATTATTCAAAGGTATTGTCTGTTTTTACATGCATTTTTATTACTCTTTAATTTAATATTGTTTTTTTGTACCAGTATACTGCTGCTGGATTATGTGAATTTTCCCTTGGGATTAATAAAGTATCTATCTATCTATGTACACAAGAGAAAGAAAGAAAGAAACAAAATAAACTTACCAAACTTGGAGTTTAATCTTTTTACCATCAACGTCCACCGTCTTTACTTTAAAATCAATCCCTGTAATGACAGAACATCCAGATTTATTTTTTCAGAAGTTTTCTTGAAATTCAATATAAACATAAGTGAAGTAAGCATTTTCATGAAACCGGTCTGTTCTAAAAATGAAAGAAATAAAAGTAATTCCAAAGGATCATTCCATGTCAAATCAACCAATGGCCCATTCACAAATTCTGGAAAAATTACCAGGTATACCATAGTTACTCGAGACACCCTGTAACGTTTTTTTGACGTAAGATCAATACTTTCCAAGATACAGCCAGTTAACCAAGGGGAGACGGGTGTCAATTTTATTTAGCCTAATTTTTTTAATCACGTTTCACAAGTCCATAGCTCAAGAACTAAACCACCGAGCAGGCTCAGAATTTGCATGCTGGTACAATAATTGGTATAGAGAGAGACAAAATTAAAGCATTTGGTCCAGATAACCATGCATTGTCAAAGCAGCCCATTGAAACTGAGCAAAGTTTAATCTGAGTTTTTGGCTTTGCTATGTTTAAACCTCAGAAATACATATTTGTAACCAACACAGACTTTTATTTTTTTTTCCTTATTCAGAGAACTATATAGGCTTGCTTTCTGAAAAAGCAGTAAGCAAAAAATTATCTATATCAGGGTTTGAATAGCAGAACTCTCAAATCCAAAACTCATTTTGGTCTTCAATTTCAGAGCACCCAAGCAGCATGTGGGAACTTGCAGATAATTTAAAAAATATGTTCCACTTATTCTACATGGTCCCTTCTTTCTCCTAACACAAACCTTACCTTTATTATTACATTTTTCATGTTTATTATCCATCCAAAGCTGAGGCCGAATGCGCCAAGTGTCAATAATAGTAATCATTGACTTTTCAATCAGTAAGTTATCAAAAATGTCAAACTTTTTTCATATCAAATAATGATGTCCTATCTTATATTGCTGACCAGAAAATGCAATTCCTCATGGCCAATACAGTACCTGGTACTTGAGAATACCAGTATTATATCACCACAGAAGATGGCAAACTCAAAGTCAGCTGGGTGTCTGATGAAGACAGTCAATTGACTGTCCAAATATTCACCACTGAAGCAACGGCTGAGATCCTGCCCTCTCACAATCCCAACCCTGATGGATCAGATGCGCCCCTCACATCAGACCAGTATGCTATTGTTGGCTATGTTGGGATGAAAGATGTTGGATTGGTGTGATTCGTGAAAAAAGTGAAGCAGAATCAAACATCATATGTTTCATTCATCCAACCTATTCTTAACAGTCACGGAGCAATTAACAACTGGGTCGGTTTTAAGATGACATTTACGAATGTCTAATTTAATGATAAAGTAAACTACGAGGTGTGGTCTATGGCCGGGAATACCCTCAGGCCACCAGATGGAGCTCTCCCTGCAGCATGGAGGTGCCCCGGATACCAGCAGGGAATCATGGATGGTGCAAAAAAAAAAAAAAAGTTGGCACAGAAGATGGTATATGAGACTTTTAGAATGTATTGTGTCATTATGATGGGGAATATGCGATGCTTGAATATAAATGCACCATGAATGCATTTGTATGTCGGCATTTTGCTTCACCACATCGAACCATTAATCAAACATCGAAGCTTGCACATCGATCCTGAATGATCCTCAAAGCAGCTTTCTGTCACATGTAGATAGTAAACAGAGGCTCTGACATCACATTCCGACTTTTATCACACTGCAATCCCTGACTCATGCACGCATCGTGCTAATTTCTGAGGATGTGCTTAGAGGATGCGTAAAATGAATCCTGGGAACACATGGCAGCTATGATGCGTCCACGTTTTGAGCATGAATTATAAACGAGCCCTTACTGACAAAATGGTGAATTTAACCCATCTTTAGAATATAAAATTAATTAAGATTCACATAAGAAAAGTAAGAGTTGTTTTTTGAAAAAGAATGTAGAACACAGGAAAAATAATTTAAAAAAATGTCTGGACATTCCAGTGCATTAAGCTGGTCAAAATGATCATTTCACATTTGAAAGGTCTGCTGGTCAAATCTTGATGAAGCTTCTTGTTTGTTTATAACCTCTGAAAATTCCTATGTAGGTATCTAAATATGGAAAAAAAACAGTTAGAAGCAGGCTTTCTGAAAGCCTAAACATGGCAAATCCAAAGACACATGTTTTGTTTCCATTTTTGAAGGTCTGCTCCTACCAAGGGGTGTCATCAGGACCAAACTTTTTGATTTTGTTACATACTATACCTATAGTGGCACTGAGGCCAAGGATTTTTGCTGGCAATCAGAAGGACCCCAAGGAAACATAGGGGAAATGTGCAACCTCCGTAAAGGCAGTGGTGGGACTGGTATTAAAACCATGACATTGGAGCTGTGCAGCAAAACTTACCATGGCATCATTGGAACACCCAGAATTAAAACAGTCAGAAATATAAAGTTTATTCAGGCATACGTTTACATACATGTATGAAAAATTAACAATAATGTGTTAAACATTTATTACACATACTATCAACAGCTTTTGATTAGAATAATGAAAACTACCACTTGCTTTCTGTTTGCAGTCACCCTCCATTAATTTATAATACACTATGGTTGTGCAATACATATAGAGTGGACAACTGTTATAACATCACAAATGAAAAATAGAGTGGTATATTTTATGCAAAATATTCAGCTCTTTTCATTACTTGCTTCTGCGGTCATTATTCAGTGCTCATTCTTTATGAACATTAGGGGGCTTTTTTTGAGACTTTCGAATTTTCAGACTTCCATTATCTCTAACCTGCTCTGCATGTGTATCACGGGACTTGCTTCCAAAGGTTGTAATTATGGCGTGACTTGACCGTCTCGTGGGACATGAAAGTGTCTCTCTGTCTCTCTTCAAAAGATCACGTCTCTTCACAGGAAAAAAGTCTCATCTCAAGTTTTTTTTTTTTAATAATAGAGTGATTAGAGTTTGTGTAGGTTTGAGAACCAGCCAGCAGAGTACCTACAATTATGTTGTCACAATATAGTTAAACAATAATTACTCATTTGTTTTTAAAATGAAATTTTTATACATTTTAAAAAATATAGAGCCTGTGCTTTTTAATTTAAAACGTGCCTCAAACAACAGAACAAACTCATTTATCCAAAAAAAAAATTGTTCTCAGAGATTGATTTGTGTCTTGAGATTGCAAAATTGCTGTAAAGCAACAAATCCATCATCAATGGTGTTCACATCATTGTCTGTCTTCCTCCACAGCAGCCTTTCATCTCTAAGTTTGTGATTTCCTATAGTTTGTGAAAGCTTCATTTGTTATTTTGAGTGCTTACAGTGGTTATGGCAGTGTTCCCCAACCTGTGGGCCATGGCAGCATTGTAAGTGGGCCCTGGTGGTTGATCCCGGATGAAACCCCAACCCACTAAAAGCAAACTGACACTGGGGCTCAAATCACAGTGGCAACAATGAAGGTGAATTGCAGCCAACCACAGGTGAAACCCCATCCACTAGTTCAATGATCGCTCTCAATGTGGCAGTATCGCAAGTGGACACTAGTCTAAACTGTTGATTCACTAGATTTTATATCATTAATCTGTTGATCTGCCTCATTCTTGCCCATCTTAATGATTCTGTCATGAACAGTTTTTTTCATATAGTAGAGTGTCTTTAATTTTTTTTAACAGTATCTTCTTTATTTTTGAAGTCAGAGTTGTTTGGCCAGATTTTAAAAGCACTTTGTTTACATAATCTCCATCCAAAGAAAGTTTTTCCATGCTTTACAATCTCACAAGAAACAGCAAAACTTGCTGCAGTCACATTACTTGGAGATTGTATCCAGTTGCTGCATATCGACCTTGATTGTTACATTTTTTGCTTAAATTCTGTCACCACTTTTTTCCTTTGTTCTCTGAAAGAATTGTTTTTTGCAAATACTTCTTGTTTTCTTAAAAAGTGATGTTCAAAATTGGATTTTTTGTTCTGGGATAACTTTTCATTTCAAATTAGGCATTTTGGAAGACCCATATAGTTTTGTGCAAAACCATGATTTTCTTCCCATTTGGCTTAAAAATCACGGTTTTCATCTTATGTTTTCACTGTTTTTTCCTAGTTAGCATCTTGTGGTTTGGCATTTCAGTTTTAAATCACTCGAACATGTAACAGCACAAAGGTGACTAATACTACAACATGGTTTAGTTCTGTAGTGAATGTCTTTACTCTCATCCATCCTTTCCTGAGTAATGTTTGCTCATTTCTGCAGTCATCTGCCCTTCACTCATGTTACTACTACAACTGTGCTGAATGAGCAGTGCAAAATATACTCACCAGTCTGAACTCAGCTGGCTAAAATATGTAAATAGGAGAAATGGGAAGGAGTGGTGGTGATTTACCACAACATGTATTTGAAAGATTTAAGAATCACAAACATTAAAGCAGAGGTGCCCAATGCATCGATCATGATCGACCGGTAGATTGCATTCAAAAAAAAAAAATTTTTAAACGTTAGTCTATCATTTATCCTCCCTATGGCATTTGCCACTTGATTGACATACAGGGCGGCAAGTCTGAGATCTCTTTTCTTCGAACATACTGGTCATCCCGCACGCACTATCAAATGCGCGAGCTACTGCAAAACTCCGGCTAAGTGATCTAGTTAGCCTTTCAATTAATATCGACTAAAGAAGGGATTAAAAAAAAATGTTTGGGGAGGGTATGGGCTGAATGTTGAATTGGAAGAGGATTATTTTCTCTCACAATGTCATAATCGAAGTGTGTTTGTCTAATCTGTCAATCTATCATTGCTATTACAAATAAGGAAAATGTGGAAAGGCACTTTCGAACTGTTCATAAAAACTACGAAATTGACTTCCTTCCGAAAAGCGATCTGAGAAAGAGAAAGGAGAGGGAACTAAAATCACAGTTAATCGGACAGCCGTCATTTTTCACTCAGCTGAATTCAAAAGCAAAGGCAGACACACGAAGCATCATTCCGAGTGATATTTGGGGAACATCCAAAACCTCGTGTCAGTGCTGGAGACGCAATGGAAGGCATTGATAGACTGAAAGCCAGAAGTCTACGTGACCATCATCATCAGGTCCTTCCATGAAAACCCTAAATACAAAGAGGACTGTTTGACTTATGTTAGGTAGATTGCCCAGAGGGGACTGGGCGGTCTTTTGGTCCGGAACCCCTACAGATTTTATTTTTTTCTCCAGCCTTTGGAGTTTTTGTTTTTTCTGTCCACCCTGGCCATCGGACCTTACTCTTATTCTATGTTAATTAATGTTGACTTATGTTTATTTTTTATTGTGTCTTCTATTTTTCTATTCATTTTGTAAAGCACTTTGAGCTACATTTTTTTGTATGAATATGTCCTATATAAATAAATGTTGATTGATTGATTGATGTGCGCAACTTGACAGCATACGCTACAGAGCTGATTGAAAACTGCCTGTCAGACTTTGACAGACGGTTTCAAAACTCAGCTTTACTTGAGCTAATCGCTACATTTAAGTGCTATCCATTTAGGGAAGATGTTCAGTGTAATTCACCCGCATCAAAAATTGCAACACTGTTTCACCTAAAACTCCTCTACAGTGGAGGATGAGATTTTGACACTACAGGATGACATTCAGCTTAAGTCTGGGGCTCTTGGACAGTTTTAGAACTTACTCACAGAGGAAAAGTACCCAAAGTTGAGGAAATGTGCTACCTCCTTGACTGCATTATTCGGATTTACTTATTTATGCGAGTCAGCCTTTTCCCACATGAAGACTATTAAATCCAAATACTGTAGTTACCATAAAAGTATTGAATTGTTATTGTGCCATAAAGGTTATTCAGTTATGCAAGGTATACTCAGTATATAGATAGACTAGCAAAATACCCGCGCTTCGCGCCGGCTAAGTACTGCCTTAAAATTTTTATTAAGAAGAAAATTAAACCTTTTTAAACTGAGGGATAATATACCAATAATTATTTGTTAAGGATCTCTTTGTATACCACATTGTGAGTTCGGCCCTCCGGTTGTAATATGACCAAGCTGTGCGCTGAGCTTACTCTTGAGCATGAGTTTCATGGTTTGTTTCAATTACGACAGTATTTGTAGGACTTGTGTTGAAGAGACATTCGGCATCTGTCAAGCATTGTAAGTATACAACCGGTTTCATCGATAACTTCACATCCAGCTTTTGAGAGTTGAAACATTCATAAACATCAAAGTGTCCACTACTGAAATCGTCACCTGTCAATCTAAAATGTTTAAGAGGCATTGGCGGTAGTGACAAAAGGTGTAAAATAGTTTGCCCATTACGGTACACTTGAAAGCGACAACCGAACAATTCAGCGGCAGCTATCAACTCACATGCAGATGCATAGGTGAAGGGCTTAAGCATTTCACTTTTATAGTGCTCCTGTGTAGTATAATTATCTCCTGTACCGTCATCAGTCCACACCTTGAACCTGTCCCAGTCATTCAATACATAAGACACAATGTTTCTCCAGATATGGCCGTGCAATATGTAACAAAGAGAATGGAAAAGGTAGGTGCCATCTCCGGGCATGGAAACCACTCGGTAAGTGACCGTTCTTTGATCGATGGTGATCACCTCGATAGACATGTTAATGGGGGTATGGTTGGAATGATAAAGGAAATGGGTACCTGAACAATGTAAAGTAAGTCTAAAATACCTACACAATACCTATAATAGTAATAAATGAACAATAAAACAGCGGAGAAGCCGTGGATTTAATAAAAAGGCTGTAGTTATCAGCAGGGAGACGTGAATCCCGTGGCGAAGCAAGGAAGGCAATGTGGCCCATAAGTAACAAAGACCGTTAAAAAGTTCAATATGTCAGCCGACAGTGGCATCACACCACCGAAATAAATACTGTTGAGGATGCCAGGGGCCATGACCCAGCCGGGACGCCTTGGAGGACCGGAAGTGGGCGTGCGCCCATCTAGGATCACGTGGGGGCCGCCTTCCTGGTTGCTTTGGGGCCACGGGTTCAGGGCATGGAAGCCCCACCCTGTAGGGGCCCGTGGTCACCGCCCCAATGCCTTGGGAACCCTGGACCCCAGTACTTCCACCACACCAGGAAGTGCTGGGGGGGAAGAAAAGCAGGGACACCCGGAAAGCTTCCGGGAGAACAGCCGGCACTTCTGCCACACTGGGGCGTATCAGCGGAAGATTGTCGGGGAGCACCTGGAGCTCATCCGGGTGCGGATAAAAGGGACCGCCTCCCTCCAGTCGGCAGCAAGAGTCGGGTGGAAGAAGACGGAGCTTGGAGGAAAGGAGTGGAGGCGGTCAGGAGGACTGAGCAAGGCATTGTTGTGCGGCCAGGACTGTAAGGGGTGATTGGTGCTGTGGCACTGGGTTAGTGCACTTTCCTTGTGTTTGGAACTTGTAAATAAACGTGTGTGGAGAAAGAACATGTCTACCTGTCTGTGTCCGGGCTGTACCCCACAGTACGTACATTGGTTTCGGTTAGCGCAGGGAAGCCACCTACCAAATTTCGTGAAGTTGGGGCCATAAAGAAGAAAGTTTAACATGGCGGACGTTGTCGACCGTTACGCGTAGAATTTCAAAATGAAACCTGCTTAACTTTTGTAAGTAATCTGCAAGGAATGAGCCTGCCAAATTTCAGCCTTCTACCTACATAGGAAGTTGGAGAATTAGTGACGTTGGAAAGTTCAATATGGCGGCTGACAGTGGCGTCATACCACCGAAATAAGTACATACATTGGTTTTGGTTAGCGCAGGGAAGCCACCTACCAAATTTCGTGAAGATGGGGTCAGCCTTCTACCTACACGGGAGTTGAAAAATTAGTGACATTGGAAAGTTCAATATGGCGGCCGACAGTGGCATCATACCATCGAAATAAGTATGTACATCAGTTTCGGTTAGCGCAGGGAAGCCGCCTACCAAATTTCGTGAAGATGGGGCCAAAAATAAGAAAGTTCAACATGGCGGACGTTGTCGACCGTTATGTGAAGAATTTCAAAATGAGACCTGCCCAACTTTTGTAAGTAAGCTGTAAGGAATGAGCCTGCCAAATTTCAGCATACACGGGAAGTTGGAGAATTAGTGATGAGTGAGGGCTTTGCCTTTTATTATAGATAGATAGATAGATAGATAGATAGATAGATAGATAGATAGATAGATAGATAGATAGATAGATAGATAGATAGATAGATAGATAGATAGATAGATAGATAGATAGATAGATAGATAGATATAGTCATTTTTAAAGTAGGTAGAACATTTTGACCTGGTCATTTTAAAAAGTAGCTTGCAAGCCGAAAAAGTGTGGGCCTCCTGCATTAAAGCATATATCCAATCTCAGGTACTGAAGAAAACTCTGGAGAACATATCATTTGACTGGAAATGTAATCTCAGGCAGTCCATGCACGGGACAAACAGCATGATTCACATATAGCTAAAGAAACATCTAAATAAAAAATAATATTAACCCATAAACAAACTATCTTTATTAAATTACTGTGAAATAATATGTTGATACATGAAAATGTGACTGTGTCTGTTGTTCTGAGAAGAGCCGCAGCCACATGGTCAAAGAGCACATGTGGCTTGCAAGTTGCCAGTTGCCGACCCCTGAACTAGAGGATTCAGTTGAATTTACTGTAAAACAGTATAGGTTGTAAAGATAATGTAGTGTGAATGCATTAGAACCCGCATGACATTTCACCTCTTTAGAAATAGTTTGAACAATAGTGACACATGGAAGCTCACAGCAAGTGAAACCCCAGAACAGACGAGAAAACAAATGGACCAAGGCTTAAAATGACTTGCCTATGAAACTCCAAGTCCTGCTTCTTGTCTCTCTCTTTATATATATTGCAGACATGCACACTACACACACATTATAAAATGTCAGGCAGGATAATCCGGAATCTTACTCAGGAGAAAAGGAGGACCATTGCTGAGAAGCAAAGCCCTAGCATCCTGTCTGGGAAAGGTATGAGACTCTTGCTGAGACAGGAGGCCAAAACAAAGGAACAATGGGGGAAGGTGCCTTCACTGGAATATGTTTATCCCCAATGCGCCAGATGGCAGCATCCCAGGACCTTGGTAATGTGGTCACATGCATGGCATAATGGACCATGAACCAGCACTACTGCAGGGATTCATAATCCCATTTTTTTGGGGCTTCCCCTTGACCAGGAACTGCTGCCATCGGGCTATGCCTTGGCACTGGAAGTACTCCCAGATCTGACATAAAAGGAATCTGTCCAGCCTCCTCCAGTGTAGTCAGAGTAGAGATCAGCAGCAAGATATGGGAACCCCAATCCTGCCCCAGCCTTATTTACTGCTTTTCACAGACTATGGATTCAATTATTTAACAAGCCATCCAGTTTAATAATGTGGGATTAAACATACTCTATTATTTTGAAACCATGTTAAATTATGAAACACAAAGAAGCAGCGCTCATGCTTCCAACCTAGCAAGGTGTTGCCATAATTATGCAGTCCAATTATACACAAAAAATACAAATTCTTGAGAGCAGAGAAACTGATAGTTATCAGAGGTAGTGTAGATGATAATAGGAAACTATCATTTCAGCTAGCAAGGACAAAAGGGTCCATAACAAAACGTAAATATTTGCTTTCTTACCTTAACATGTTATACAAATACAGGTAATAACCTGCCGTACTTTAGAAATAATAAAAAAACATGTATCTACTCAAGTGACCACTATAAATTAATAATACCCGCTTTGGTTTGTGCTGTATCCTAATGTACTTTGCAATGCATTGTGTGATTCTGTACTCTGAAATATAGCATATAACATAAAAGTATAATTAGGACCTATAGTTTTAATTTGTTACTTTTATTTTGCTCTTGAGCTGAAAAGGTACTTTGTGGTTTTTAAAAACTTTGGCAGTTTTCCAAAGCTTAAGTATTATATTGAAAAAAAGCAGACTGCTTCTGCAAAAGTGAGCCAGTTAATGAAAACAACAATGGCATCACTTCTTTTTCCCATATGTAAAACCTTATTTTGCTTCTCAAATTATTATTATATAATTTTTTTTTTAAACAAAAAGAGTGAAATGTTTAGTTCTGTTCTTTTTTTATCTCTGAGGCAAAAGAAAACATGCTCACAAACACAACAGTCCATGCTCAGCTAGATATAATATCACCAGAACAACGAATGTCAAAAACAGAGACTGTCATTGAACACGTACCCCTAAATAGAACAGCCACAGATTAAACGAGTTACTTGGATAAATATGCTGGTAAACTATGGAAGGGCTCACCACAATGTAGTATTACATCCAACACATGACAGTGAAAATCATATCCACAGCCAAGCCAAGTTTTTGTTTCCTCAAAGCCTAAAATTCAAGTATAGTAATAGTATGTTAAACAAAAAAACAACAGTAAGACAGAAAACAAATATTAAAATATTTCAAACACAAAATTACCATTACATTATTTAAAAGGTACAATGTTTCCTGTGAAAAAGACCTTTTTACAATAATTTGTACCAACAGCTTTTCTAATCTTAAATGCAGCATCCATCAATTCAGGAGCACCTCTAAACCTGCCCTGGGTGGAAAACAAGAGAATACAGGCCCAGGAAACACTTTAGTGTCAGACAGCCAACACATGAGGTGCAATAAGCACCTGACAACACAGTGTTTGCCATTTCCTCTCAACTGCAAGTGTCATTTTCAATTTATCTTTCCCCAAGACATATAACAGAGTATTTAATTTAATGCTGCTTACATGGTTATCATGTATGGGCAAAAAGTGTTCATTATTATTATTATCTAAAATACAAACCTTTGTGCCTTTTAACATGAAGGAGTGTTATCAATAAAATGTGTTAAAAAATAAAGCCCTGTAACACTTTATGCTCACACATGTACCCTAGTGTGACAAGGGTCCCCATCATATGCATCTTGTTTCTTTGAGTAAAGATTTGAATCCCAAATCATAGCCACAATCAACAATTTCACACACTATTTATTCCTGACAGGGATTAATGGTCACCTCTTGTATAGCAGCACTGTAAAGTGTTACTTCTGGGTGACTAACCAAGAACATTTTTAACCAAAAAAAAAACAAAAAACAAACAAACACTGAAATAGTCAAATTCTGCACTACTAATCGCATCAGAGTAACACATCCTAAACTCTGCATTAAGGCATATGGTTTGAGGTTAGCCTACATAACTCGCAGGAACCTTTCAACTTTTAAAACCACTCAATGGATGACCAAGGGAACCAAGGTCAAGGGAACAGAATTAATTTTCTCCTTCTCCTTTTCCTGTGAAACTGTGTCACTGCCTTCTCAATAAATAAAACTGGCATTTATTGTGAAGTAGTGTACTGGTGTGGTATTTGATGGCTAAGAGAGAAAAGGATTTAGTTTAGTAATAATGCTAAATCCATAAAATCATTTGGGAAAGCAGAACAACTATGAAATCACTTAATCACTGACAATTCAATGGACCTACCCCTGCTCAGAATATTAAGATTCTGTAATCTAAGCCTACAAGATTCATTGTTCTGTGATTAGGGTCCAGAATTCAATTAAAACTTTTCTCAAGATAAATACACAGTGACAACTCGTATGTAAAACGCATTATCTAACTACAAGATGTAAAAGAAATAATAAAAATGCTAAATACAGTCTTAAAAAGTTAACTTCAAACATTTCTAATCACATCTACATTGCTTACTACACCATTGTAAACAGCATCCAAAGAAGACACTGTACTTCTGTGAGTTAATAATATTAATGTGTTACTGCAGTTCTACAGAATTTCCATTGAGTCTTTAGACCTTTGTTCCGGAACCAAGCCATCTGAAAAATGCTGGGAAGGTGCAAACCAATAAATAAAAACGTACCTTCTGGATATTAACAGTGGCACAGTGGGTAGTGCTGCTGCCTCGCAGTTAGGAGACCCGGGTTCAGTTCCCGGGTCCTCCCTGCATGGTATTTGCATGTTCTCTCCGTGTCTGCGTGGGTTTCCTCCGGGTGCTCTGGTTTCCTCCCACAGTCCAAAGATATGCTGGTTAGATGCTTTGGCGATCCGAATTCGTCCCTAGTGTGTGCTTGGTGTGTGGGTGTGTGTGTGCCCTGCAGTGGGCTGGCACCCAGCCCGGGGATTGTTCATGCCTTGCACCCTGTGTTGGCTGGGATTGGCTCCAGCAGACCCCCGTGACCCTGTAAATAGGATATAGTGGTTTGGATAATAGAAGGATGGATGGATATTAACATCACATTTATATTTCACTAGCAGAATACCCGCGCTTCGCAGCGGAGAAGTAGTGTGTTAAAGAAGGTACGAAAAAGAAAAGGAAAAATTTTAAAAATAACGTAACATGATTGTTAATGTAATTGTTTTGTCATTGATATGAGTGTTGTTCTCATCTCTCTATCTATATATATATATATATATCTATATATATATATATATATATATATATATATATCTATATATATATGTTGTTCTCATATCTATCTATATATATATATCTCTATCTATATATTATATATATATGATTGTCAAAGTTATTGTTTTGTGTATTTGGCGGCAGCGTCACAAAGTTTTTTCGTCTAGCAGCATCAGAAAATGTACCACGACGTCTGACACGCCTCCTTTTTACTGTTTTCTCACAGCTTGGATTGCTGCTGTCATATATATATATATATATATATATATATATATATATATACACACACACACACACACACATACATACATACATACATACATACACACATATATACACATACATATCTTCATATCTACATATCTATATACATATCTACATATACACACATATATATATATATATACATACCTATCTACATCATATATACACACACATATATATATATAATTTGTGTGTGTGTATATATATATATATATATATATATATATATATATATATATATATATATATATATATATATATATATATATATATATATATATATATATATATATATATATATATATATATATATACACACACACACATATATATACACACACACATACATATACTTGTGTGTATAGCTTTTATATATGTGTGTGTATAGCTTTGGTCACTGAGTGCAAGGGAGAAATAATAAAATATAGTCTATAAGTTATTAAACAGTAAAACATTAACGTTTTAAGAAGTACAGGTACATTGAGCACTACTGGAGTGGTTGGGTAAACTACATTTTAAAGACTGTGTAACACAACAGGTAAGTAACTAACAGCAGCTAAAATATATATGGATCATCTCTCGGTAGTAGATCCCTTTTGAAAGGCGCTACACGACGGCTGTGGTATAGAAATTACATTTTCTATGTGAACGCTCAAATTTGTGCCTCTGGTAATGTGCCTTACCGCATTTAAAGAAAATTAGTTTTGTGTCCTCTGCAGTGTTAAGCGAGAAAGGCTTTAGTTTGGAACAAAAGGAAAAAAGTTGTAAAGAAAGGAAAGTTTCCTTTTTCTTTTATATAGTATAGAGAGATGTGTTTGCTGACGTTATGATCGCCTTTTGGGGACAGTCGCGGTGGGTCTTGTGTAGACTGGTGAGACGTCCCCGCCATTAATCGGCTGTGATGGCACTGTCAGTCCTCTACTCGTGTGCGTGTCTTCATAATCCGAGGTGAGAACCTCATAATCGTATACGTGCAAAAGAAAGTGTGAATCGCCTTAATATTATTTTGCGTGGTGTACAAAAGGGGTCCCGTGTTTGCACTTGTCTGGGCTATAGCGCAGGGGAGGCATGAAAAAAATTAAAAGTGCTCACTTTGACTTAAGGCAGAAGCGCAGTCAGCGCCTCAAAGGCCGGCACAGCTATGCACGCTGGCTGCTCGACTTTTGCAGGGCAGGAGACCACAGTTTTTTCAGACACGTTCATGATATCAAAAGTCTCAGCGCTCTTTGGAGGTCATTCATATATTATATGATATATATGTATATATATATATATATATATATATATATCAAAATACCCGCCCCTCGCAGCGGAGAAGTAGTGTGTTAAAGAAGTAATGAAAAAGAAAAGGAAACATTTTAATAATAACGTAACATGATTGACATTGTCATGAGTGTTGCTGTCATATATATGCCTGCCTAAATAAGTCACCCTCGCTTTGCTCTTACTTTATTTACCGCTCATTTAATCACGGCTAGTGGTGGAAAAATTATAAAATGGAAGGAGGATGGCTTTACCAAAACAATTATTGATGGCGAATCGATTATTCATAAAGCTTGAATTGGTGATCTGTTTTTCTGTGTTAACCTCATATTTTTTCATACTTCTTCTCAAACTAAGGTGGTGCGAGGGTAAAATGAATCGGGATGCGCTGATCAAAGTAATCGGTGTACCAGGAAATCATGCATTGACAAAAGCTCCCTTTGCTTGTAATGCAAAGTGTGATTAAATGCATTATTTTTAACGCGTTATGGAGCACATGCATCGAAGCTTCTCAGCTGTGCTTGTGCTAAGAAAAGGAAAGATTTTAAAAATAACGTAACACGATTGTCAATGTAACCTTTTGTAAGTAGTGCCTGGAGGATTCAGTGTGGAGAAACTCTATAGAGACAGCGTGTGTATTAACTTGTGGATTTTTCTGTGAGTATTTGGTGGCAGTCTGACCAAGTTGCTTCGGAAGACGGCGTTAGCTGCAGAGCTCAGCTCAGAGCAAAATGAGATGAATGGGAGGGGAGATGATGACGTGACTCCCCCACAAACACAGTCTCTCGGAATTTGCATAAGCACACCCCTTCACCTACAATTTTAACTTAGTTATAAAGTGATCAAAACTCGTTTATATCCTCGTCCTCTCATTAAACTTGTATCCCGCATTACCTGTGGGCATGTGAAACGCCAGCGTAGCCTGTCTATGAACTTAATTTAAAGTTTAGGTTTACACCTTGCTTTCTTTCCGAGGTAGCAGCAGTCATGAATATGGTAGTATATGTCACTCGCTCGCTTCTTATTGTTTCGCTGCCTTCTCAATTATATAATGCATGTTTTCTTAAGGGCTTTTTTGGTGGTCTTCCTGGTTTTCTACGCACTGCGTTGACAGTCAGTTCACGTGATTACGTGAGAGGCATGATGATGTCACACGAAACTCCGCCCCCCCACGTCATTGCCAGCTCAACTCCATTACAGTTAATGGAGAAAAATACCTTCCAGTTATGACCATTAGGCGTAGAATTTCGAAATGAAACCTGCCCAACTTTAGTAAGTAAGCTGTAAGGAATGAGCCTGCCAAATTTCAGCCTTCTACCTACACGGGAAGTTGGAGAATTAGTGATGAGTGAGTGAGTGAGTGAGTGAGTGAGTGAGTGAGTGAGGGCTTTGCCTTTTATTAGTATAGATTAAAAGTGAAGAGTAAAAAATTGCAATAAGCTACAAAAACAAATTTCGTTTAATACTGAATAAAAGCGGACAAATATTTAAAAAATTTGAATAGGAAAGTCTTCAAACTAGCACAAGTGTTTTTAGGGCTAGACAATATCTATCCATATAAAACACAATGCAATAAAGAAGCACTTGAAACACCAAAGAGAGTTTCAGTTTATTTTAATAAATATGAAAAGTCACACAATTATTCATCTGTGAATATTCTTTCACACTGTTGCTTAAACAAATATGAGACCTGTGGCATTTATAACATATATGCAAAGATTTTAACCATACCACTCAGCTCATGTGAATATTTACATTACAAATTCTGTGCTATTTAGATGTCTCAAAACCTGACTGTGCTGTAAGATTTTCAAAGTTACACTTAATCCCAAAGGAAATTACCAAAAGGCCACCAAGTTCGGAAGCAGAAAGTAAAAAACAAAGGGTTTCGATGGCATACTTGTGTGCTAATTAATGCTTATAACTTTAAAGAGGAATGCATACATACAGTCACACAACTTCAATGTATTTTTAACCTGAATAAAATTATTGGCAAACTACATATACTCACAGAAACAAAACATATCCACCTATTGCATCAAGAAATGTGAAAAACTGTCTTGATTTACAATATGAGCAATTATTAATGTAATGTACAACTGGTACACATGGTTCTTTAACTATGAAGCCACTAGCCAATCACAATTTTAAGGATTATATGCTATTTATTTATAGAAATAGACGTCCACTGCTAACAATCTATCAATCCATTAACATGCAATGTTAAATCAGTTCAGGATGACAATGGCCCAAGGCAAGGAATCAGGACTGGACAAAGGACATTCACAAGGTATCCTTATTCATACATCAATCCTCTGCATATCAAACAAATTTATTTAAAAAAAGGAAAATTTACCATGAAGCTTTTCCTGTTTTTACTGCAGAATCCCAATTTCATATTAGATGATTTCACCAGTCAGTAAACAAAGAAAACACCAAAACTCTAATTGCTTGACTTTACCACTGGAGTCTACTGCTTATAAAATGTTGTCATCAATTATAAGTCTGTAATCTCTATCCAATGGGTATATTTATTATGTATTTAGTAATGTAACTGCATAAATTGAAAATTCAATAATCATACGTGTAGCTCAGGAGGACAATAAAAAAATAGTAGAAAGGAATGAAAAATCGGATTATCAAACAGATGGCCAGTGGCCAGATGAGCATGGAGAAAACAACAAATTAGTGTCCACTGCATATCTTGATGGATGAAAGTCACAGTTTAAAGTTTAGGGCTTATTTCATGGGCATGTACAGTCGGTGAAATATAGATATTATTAAACAATAAACATTTTATTTTAACATCGTGCCTATTTGAGTAACTGGATGGTGTTAGCAAATTTTGGCAGATCTACCTGAATGAAATGAATGAACATTACAAAGGTTAGAGTGCACTATTTTTCTGTTATTGGAAGAAACTTAATAATGACTGAAAGGCTATGTGTCTATGATAGTAAGGAATAGACAGAACACAGCAAACACTATGACCACTCCTAGAACACATACAGTATAACCAAATAGGTGTGTACATGTATATATTTTGTATATTATAAAATATGTGCAGAGTACAATGACATTCATATTTGAATGTGCTAATCAGTATGCAACAAATATATTTATTTAGAAAATAGAAAATAGTTTATATGATCTTTTTGACAATTACATTTAATATATTCTTGTTTATCGTGCCAAATTTCTCTGTACATGTAAATATACCTCTTTACATATAAAATGCAAATAGTTTAGCTTCTCCCTTATCTTTCAGAACTTATTAGTGCCTACACTCTAGAGTGTACTTTGTGATCGCAATACAATCTTCTTTAAAATTAGGAGGAAAATAAAAGCAGCACAGGAAGCACACCCACACTATGGAATTTTGTACCAATCAACATAATAGAAACTCAAAGGGTCTTGACGTTTAAATTAAAGATGAATACTCATTATTTTCAAAGAGCATACTCAGAGCTGCCAACAAGTTTATTTTATGTTGCTCTCATATTAATTTCTAGTAGCTTTTTGTTTTGCCACTACTAAATATTTTCAATTTTCTTTTTCTTCATTATCTGTGGTGGCAGATTTCCCTAAATGGATGCACTCTCACATTAGAAAGGCCTTCTTCAAGAACTTGTCTATCCAAATGATACTATCAGTTATCACCCGTCTATGGAATAATCCATTTTAGAATGCAGTTGACCTAGAACAGTTGGAATTTGAATATTGCTTTCATTATTTATTGTAGCGAAGGTTTCATGCAGTTTGATCATTTTTTCTATGTACTCTCCATGGCGTTCAATACAAGTTTTCCAGCACTTACAAAGTGCACAGATTCCTTTAGAAAAAAAAGTCTTTTGATCTTGTGCTCAGCTACTCATGCACCACCTTCTGTACCTGGTCGTTAGACATTCAACCCATTTCCTCCAAACAATGTTGCTCAAAGTGGTTTACAAGATGTCAAAAAGAAAGTGACAAGAAAAGAGAAACAAATAAGATTAGGCAATAATATTAAAGAATAAATAACAAAGAAAGAAAAAAAAAGACATGAATCTAAACCATCTTTAAAACAGATAAATATCAAGTAGAGCAGTAGCGTTCTTATATAAAGTGTCATGATTTAAGTTTCTAAGGATGAGTGTGGTGATAGGTTCAGATGGCTGGCGGAACAAAAAAAAAAAAAACAATAACTCTAGCTAGGCTGAGAAAAAAAAAATCTGAATGGGTTCCAAGGCCAAGACCAACCAGCACCCACTGACCATGTATAGTGGATGTGGAAGAAACTCAAAGTGCAAGTCCTTGATGGTTGCAACCGTTCGGAGTTTGTGGCAAAGCATTGTCATGTTGCAACAAGACATCTCTATTGTGAACCTTCACTGACTAATAATTTCAATAGGTTTCACATCATTTCAATGTACAAAAGGCAGATGACAAAATGCTACTCCTATGTGGTGCATGTTTCCACTAGCTCTCAAACTGTCAGATGACCTTACCTTAGCTGTGGACACCCCATTATACAGTGAGCCAGGCCGCTAAACAACTGAGGCTTCTCTAGCCATTCCAGTTTTTGGTTATGTTTAACTATTTAACGTATTAGTTACATAAGTACTTAAAACGAATATTTTATTTTGACAGCACTGTAAAGACAAAGTAAATATACTCCAGACAAAGAGGCATCTCCCTGTACATCTTTAAACACACAGGCCTGGCACTGAGCAATCTGAGGTGATTATTTAATTCATCTTTTTTCAATTAACTTTCAATATACAGTACCTCAACGTATTATGAGAAACATCCATTGTTAGTCCCACTTTTTCAAAAACTTTATAAATGATACAGCAGACACAAAGTAATATTACAAAGAAATGGCAATTAAAAATTTCAATAAATTTCAATACATATTCAACAGTATCAAATTAAAGAAGACGTATTAGATAAAAACGTGAAATAGCATCTGTACTTCATTACCAATTTATGCCTTCAATTTACTTTGTTTGGCAAAATACAAAAGTTGTTTCACAATGTTATGCAGAGCTTTTTAAATATTCAGATGATTATCTGTCTAGATTGGGCAATCTGTACCAGAGTCACCTTTTAAGGGAGGAGAAAAGTTTGATTGCAATTCCAGTTAATACCTCATGATGGACTGGCGTCATGTCAAGGAAATGTTCAAATTGACCTCTAGAGCACTTCATTGATGACTTCATCCACAAGGAGCATTCTCTATGTCATTTTTTTTTTTATTTGTCCAATAATGGCTTACAATTTTCTGTTTCAAACTCTATGTAAACTATGTTAACTCTTTAATACTGTTCTATTAGCCTTTTTAAAAAAAAGTCTCAAAAATGATGTATTACAGGAGTAAACTGTTCTACATTCATGCTGGCTGTCATTTAGAAGGGTGGTTCCCAGCATCAGCGGGTTCAGATAATTTATGGTTGCTAGTTTTAATTTCATTTTATAATGAGCGATTCATTCTTAATTGCAACCGACTTCTTCTTTAAATTATCTGTTCTTTTTCATCTCTTGGTTTATACTCAGAAATATTATATAATGAATAAAGGTACAGTTCCCCAAAGCTATGTTTGGATCAGATATAGATTTGACATTTAGTCAGATATTGGGTCAAGTACTCTCTCTATTGCCATCCATTCATTTTCTAAACTATTTTTATAGTTCATGATTGCAAAGTGTGCAAAAACAACTTACATTTTTCAACTACTGCAAAACTTATATTCTTTGTATTGAGCACAAATGCATCTATTGTGTATATAAATGATCACATTTTCATAAAACTATAAATCTTGAAAGTTTAGATCAAACATAAATACTCCGATTTAAGGCCATTCAAACTTACGGCTGAGGACCATAGGAAACCAACAGGGTAATAATATTCTATAAATAAAACTAACCGTAGTAATACATCTTTTGTTATAATTATTATTTTTATTATTTCACAGGGATCTCTTGTTTTCAGACTCTTTGAAGGGGCCTTTAAGGATTCTTTTGATCAGAGTGCTCCATATAGCTAATTTTTACTTAATCAGCATACACCACCCTCCCTTAAACCAGCGTTTCTCAAACTTTAAGGTTGAGAAACCCAGTTTTGTCTTTTTAACTCCATTGATAATACACTAGCACCAATTACAAACTGCCCCCTTGGTGAAACAAGCTGACATAGAAATGGGAAAATATATCACACAGTGACAGCAATTGCTTAGGCATCCCACTGCAACCCTCTTACGGACTAATGAGAGCAACCTGCAATCCAGCGTTTAAGAAACACTCCTTTACATGGTTAAGACTCAAAGATTTGTGTGTGCTGGTCGGTACCAGCAGTTAAAGTATGCATATCAGTGACCCACAGAGGCTCAACTGCAAAGACCTGTATACCGTGTGACTGACATATGGCCAAATAGCTGGATCCAAATGGAGCTGTAAAGTCAATATCATATTTTTTGTGGAGCAGGTTAGATTTGTTGAACTGAAAGTCATTGGGCTTGTTTATTTTACTGACCGAGTTAAACTTTCCAATACAACTGTTCCTGACCCTTTTCTTGACACCTAATAGCATGCTCACTGACGGAGCCAGTGCTACTCTGTACGAAGGGATAGCTGCATGAAGTTCAGCAGCAATCTCTGCTCCTTTTTTGTTTTTCCATTTTGTCATGGTAGTTAAATTCAGAAACATCAGACAGAGAAGACTGTTTTTTTAGCAAGGTCCAAAATCCTCATGCTGACTGATGCAGTCGGCACTTTTCCTCTGCTTTGCGAAAGGGTAATAACTACAGTGAGTTGCACTGCATTCTTGGCCCTTTTTTCTTTTTCCATTCTGTTTAATTATGTAAAACACGAGACATCAGAATGACAAATCCCTCTTCTGTTTGAAAGGTCCAAAACACGAATGTTCATTATTCCTCGTCACTACATTCTATGCATTGAATTCCGTATAAGCATTCATTGGTTGTCAGCTTTCCTACTGACTTTGTATACACAACCCAGCCCTTCAAAAAAATCAAACCTGTTTCATTCTATTTTAGCCAGTCACGCACTACTTGGTCTCAGGCAATATGTATGCCATATGCAGACTGAAAAATCGCTGGAAAAGTCACCTAATGTGACTGCACATGTCTGTATTAGTAGAAAATTAAAGTTTAATCATCCATTTCATTAAGATTTTCAGTTCTGGGTTTGTAAGAAACCAAAGCATATCCCAGTAACACGAGTACAAGTTGGGAATCAAAATCATTGCTATTCATAGCCTCCCCTAAAGAAAATATGATATCAATATATTACAAAACTAATCAGTATGCATTAAAATGAGAATGTGGTATTGACCTTGGGAAAACATATTGAGAACTATGATCTTAAAACTTTAAATCAGATTGTACATTATTAAATAAATTTTCACATTATAAATCATCATTAGAAAAAAGGGAGTCTTCCCAATATTGGTATGATTACAAACTGGTTTCAGAATGGCATTAATATCTTCCATGTAAAAAGAGGTTTTGAGATTTGAAAAGCAAGTTCATTGTAAAGCATGGAAAATAAAGGTCGCAGCATTTGGTGTTTTACCTGTAAACAGAATGAAATAATACTATACACCATGGTGTTCTGGATGTTCCCATTTCTTACTGGAAGCAAACAATTTGCCGATACTAACCTAATAACAGAGGGCAAAGACTGGACAGTGGCCTGCCGTCAAAATGCTATGGAAGAAATAAAGGGCCCATAGTGTCATAGTCATAAAAAGCATGTTTTCTAAGCTAAAACTAGAAAGCCATAAGAATATATGTGGTGTGATGTGGTTTTGTAATTTCAAGAGGTAGTGTGGTTAAGTGGTTAAGGCAATGAACAAACTGCAGACCATTTTTAATAAACAGTACCACTGAAATTGGTTAAGATGTTTTGGCTGAAATCAAATAGATACATACATACACAAATTAATTAATTCAATAATGTGAACTAGTTCACGTGCTTTATTTTACAGATCAAAGTATGGGAACATATTGAGGATAACTGAACCTACAGAACAGAGAGGGAGATGTCATGTCACTGCTAGACATTTAGTTTAAAGGTCGTAAAACTTTCATTTTGAAAATGTGAAGGCAAATTCCAATAGCCATTAAAGAGATGTATTTTACAATTCACAGTATTGGGTATAAAACAAAAATGACAATATCAAAAGTAGTCTGTTCTTGATAAAGTTTGTTGCCATAGCAGGGGTGTGCTATCTATGCTACTCAAGAAAATGTACAACATAGTAAGCTACTACAAAAGAAGACTGTCCTTCACAGTCTACTGTATGTAGAATGAGAAGGGTTAAGCTCAACAGGACTGCATGACCTACACTTAAAGGAATGTGGCAATAATTAACACTGCTTAGGACACCACTTTCTAAATGGGCGAAAACGGCAATTCACCCGACAGATTCCAGACATACAAAAAAGGAAGAGGCTTGGCAAAGCATTTCCCAGCTACAGAAATAATGGTGCTGTTTATTTCTGGTGGGGGAAGGGTGGCTTCAAGGGATTCTCAGATCTTCATTTACACAAGAAACGGTTTACTAGTGTTCAAATGAAGTCATAACTAAAAAACAGTGTACTTTGCTGTCTTCAGGTTACCTTTTGATTTCTTCTGGTATTATTAAAAAAAAAATCAGGTGGCTTAACTTTCTGTAAAACAATGTATCTCCAAATGCAAAGTGTGTTTCCTGGATCATTTCACTGTCACAGGTAACAGCAAAAAGAAGTCACATCTGAAAAACTCACTTTATCCATTGCACTTATCCATTACACTGTCATGGGAGCATGTAGTGTGAAACAGGACAGTCCATCCATCACGAGTCATACTTATGTACACTACCATATTTACTCAAACCGTGCTGTTTAGCTTTGCAAATTAACATGTGTTGATAGGTATCCACTCATGTAGGAAAGTATCCACAATCCTTGTCCAAGTGGGTTGAGGATTACAAATTGAAGTGGTAATGACAAACAATTGAATAATGTTTGGACTGTTGGGTCTCCAGCAGTACTTGCTGGATCCCTGATGCATATATGGGAGAACACACTACCTAGGTATTGTTTTCTCCCTAAATGAGAGCTGATGTTAAGATGTGCAGGTTCATCTGGGACTGGTAGATGCAGCTCTCGGTCACAAGATTGTACATAAGTAAAATCCTCTCTCCAGAGTTTTTCTATAAAGAGGGCCCAGGCCTACAAATATAAAGAAAACTCACATTTAGAGGTATATTGGTCTTGGAGTTCGGGTTAATCCAGGGCAACAGCTACACTGTAGGGTAGAAAACAGGCTAAAGCTGGGAGAGGAGGAGGCAGAGGTGTTTTCAGGGCTTCTTGTGTGAGACTGAACTGGGTAAGTGGGCAGTCACCCATAAAGGGTAAACAGGGGCTTTCTTCTTAGTTTGGGGTCTAATGTCTTTCTTCCTGTTTGTGTTGTACTACATGTACCCCACTTGGCCATCCTTTGCATGTGTTTTCTTATTTTACTAAATCCATTATATTAACATTTGATTTTTGGTTAGTGCCTGGGTAATATGAAGTGAAGGAGAGCCATGTGGATTTTGTTCATCCTTAGGACAAAAGACTAAATGAACAGCTATTTATATAGACTGCTGCTGCCCATACCTGAATTATATTGATAAGGTTTTATGGGCTGTCTTAATTAAAACTTTATATGTTATAATTTGCCAGACAGGTGGAACTGTAGTTAACACTGCTGCCTCACAAATCTAGCCTTATAAGTTTGAAACCCAAGCTTGATCATGTCTGCATAAGTTTCTTTTCCAAATGCTTGATTTTCCTCAATTTTTATATTTTTTTAACAAAATGTTACAACATAATATTAACACAGCAAACAACAGTATAAAGAGTACGCCTCACAATTAATCTAAGGAAATTAACTCAGCCTTCATCTCCTCCTCAAAAAGAAAAAAAGGATTCTACATGTGTAATGACATAAAACTTAGGTTAACTAGCATTTCTAAATGGCCACAGTGTGAATGTGGGTATGTGTACGAATGGTCCACGAGATGGACTAACAACCTGTTTTGAGTTGGTCACTGCCTTGAACACCAACTCTGAATTTGATTAAGTTTTTTTTAAGGATATATAGTATATGTAATCATTTTTGTTTTATACTTTCAGTTCTTTGTGCCAAATGTCAAATTGAAATCAATAAATGTTGAAATTGTGGTCACAAAATTGCTATCATTAACTAAAAAGCTTTTAATCGTTACTTGTACTCACAGCTCACAATATTAATTTCTATAGTGTTGTTGATATAAGCATGGATATTTTGCTGTTTTGTACAAATACCTCTACAAAAAGTGTGAGTAAAATAAGCTGGGAAACGTTGCTTAATACTGAATAGCAAACTGTTTCACTTATTAAATTGTGATCAAAATTTCTTTTTTGTTTCTCGGCTCCTCAAAATATTAGTTAATAAAAATTGGTGAAATAAGGTTTGATATTAAAACCAGAATAGCTAACAACAAAAATAATTTATCAAGTATACTGTATGTACACACACATGTACAGTATGTGACCGTGAATTAATGTCCTTGTCCTATCTGAGGCTCCTGATGTATATTCAATTATTTCAGCAACATTAATATTATTTAAATTACCATCACTACACTTAGTTTTCTTTCTGAAAATTGACTCATTATATGGGTTCATATGAAACTTTTTGTGATTTTCTTGGACATATTTACTTTTTTGTTGTGGTTATAAAAAATTAAATGCAACCATGTTTTATATTTGGTCCTACAGATCTCCGTATTTCTTCCTGCTATTCAGCTATTATGTCTTGCCTTTGCCAGATCTTGTTTAATTAGATAATATGTATGTAATGCTTATCCAAAGTAAAGCAAAGTGCTGCAGTTACCAGTCAATTATACAGTCTCATGACAGTGAAGATACTGTGCAAGTGGGCATCCTTAAGTTACCCTGTAATTTTTACTGAAAGACATTAACATACTAGGGGGCATGGTAGCGCTGCTGCCTCGCAGTAAGGAGACCTGGGTTCGCTTCCCGGGTCCTCTCTGCGTGGAATTTGCATGTTCTCCCCGTGTCTGCGTGGATTTCCTCCGGGTGCTCCGGTTTCCTCCCACAGTCCAAAGATATGCTGGTTAGATGCATTGGCGATCCTAAATTGTCCCTAGTGTGTGCTTGGTGTGTGGGTGTGTCCTGCAGTGGGCTGGCGCCCTGCCCAGGGTTTGTTTCTGCCTTGCGCCCTGTGTTGGCTGGGATTGGCTCCAGCAGACCCCCCATAGATGGATGAATGGACATTAACATACTGTTGCTCACATTGTTGCCATGCAGGTCCTTAGTACTGAGTTAACTTGTTAATATGAAACAATACCTCAGCATAGGTTATGAGTAATTAGTAGTTTTTCTTTTTTCCCCAGAAGATTTTTATTCTGGAAAGCAGTTTGCATTTGAATTCTCACATAAAAAAGTTTTTAGATTACTCCACACATTTTTATATTTTGGCGCTTATACATACTTAAACTTTAGTTCACAAACAATAAAATAAACTCTAAGAAAAAAACATGCCACTGAAATATTTTAGTATTACCACTGGAAAATAATATTTCATAATAAATTTTATTTATTATGAAATATTTTTCCAGTGTAATTTAAAGATGTCAATGGATAGCCATGTTTGTTCCCATTTAGCAATCAGATACAGAGTATATCAAATTATTCATAGGGTGAAGTTTGCCTGTGTCAAGTTGAAAAGTAGGCAAAGCAAAGGCCAAACTTTCTGCTTTTACTTTTTGGAGCTGAGATATCTAAAACAGAACAACTTTAGTAACCTCAAAGCGATCAAGAGGCAAAATGAGACTTGCTTAATTATCAATGTTTCCTGGCCTATTCTAAAGATCATTAACTCTTTTTTTTGACAGTAAGCCCTCATTCTAAAAGTAATAAAAAAAAGAAATCATATTCATAAACTTCTTTTCTCATTTTATATCAGATAATACTGTATATCTAAATGAGAACCAAAAAACTGTAGTGTTAATACTTCTCACTTGTACCGCATTAAATATTCTAAAAAAATCTTTAGATTAGAAAAACAAAAGCAAATGTTTATCACTGCAGCACCAAGTACAAAACAGGATATCAATTGATGGAACACACAACAGATGCCAGGCACACCCAGCAGACATACTTATAACACCACTTATAAGGGCCATTTCAGAGTCTCCAATAAACGTAACATGCACTAGACATCTTTGGGAGGGGGGAAGAAAGTAAACTACAGTGGTGTGAAAAACTATTTGCCCCCTTCCTGATTTCTTATTCTTTTGCATGTTTGTCACACAAAATGTTTCTGATCATCAAACACATTTAACCATTAGTCAAATATAACACAAATAAACACAGAATGCAGTTTTTAAATGATGGTTTTTATTATTTAGGGAGAAAAAAAATCCAAACCTACATGGCCCTGTGTGAAAAGTAATTGCCCCTGAACCTAATAACTGGTTGGGCCACCCTTAGCAGCAATAACTGCAATCAAGCGCTTATAACTTGCAATGAGTCTTTTACAGTGCTCTGGAGGAATTTTGGCCCACTCATCTTTGCAGAATTGTTGTAATTCAGCTTTATTTGAGGGTTTTCTAGCATGAACCGCCTTTTTAAGGTCATGCCATAGCATCTCAATTGGATTCAGGTCAGGACTTTGACTAGGCCACTCCAAAGTCTTCATTTTGTTTTTCTTCAGCCATTCAGAGGTGGATTTGCTGGTGTGTTTTGGGTCATTGTCCTGTTGCAGCACCCAAGATCGCTTCAGCTTGAGTTGACGAAAAGATGGCCGGACATTCTCCTTCAGGATTTCTTGGTAAACAGTAGAATTCATGGTTCCATCTATCACAGCAAGCCTTCCAGGTCCTGAAGCAGCAAAACAACCCCAGACCATCACACTACCGCCACCATATTTTACTGTTGGTATGATGTTCTTTTCTGAAATGCTGTGTTCCTTTTACGCCAGATGTAACGGGACATTTGCCTTCCAAAAAGTTCAACTTTTGTCTCATCAGTCCACAAGGTATTTTCCCAAAAGTCTTGGCAATCATTGAGATGTTTCATAGCAAAATTGAGACGAGTTATTTTTGCTTAACAGTGGTTTGCGTCTTGGAAATCTGCCATGCAGGCCGTTTTTGCCCAGTCTCTTTCTTATGGTGGAGTCGTGAACACTGACCTTAATTGAGGCAAGTGAGGCCTGCAGTTCTTTAGACGTTGTCCTGGGGTCTTTTGTCTCTGTGCTCTTGGGGTAATTTTGGTCGGCCGGCCACTCCTGGGAAGGTTCACCACTGTTCCATGTTTTTGCCATTTGTAGATAATGGCTCTCACTGTGGTTCGCTGGAGTCCCAAAGCTTTAGAAATGGCTTTATAACCTTTACCAGACTGATAGATCTCAATTACTTCTGTTCTCATTTGTTCCTGAATTTCTTTGGATCTTGGCATGATGTCTAGCTTTTGAGGTGCTTTTGGTCTACTTCTCTGTGTCAGGCAGCTCCTATTTAAGTGATTTCTTGATTAAAACAGGTGTGGCAGTAATCAGGCCTGGGGGTGGCTACGGAAATTGAACTCAGGTGTGATACACCACAGTTAGGTTATTTTTTAACAAGGGGCAATTACTTTTTCACACAGGGCCTGTAGGTTTGGATTTTTTTTCTCCCTAAATAATAAAAAACATCATTTAAAAACTGCATTTTGTGTTTACTTGTGTTATATTTGACTAATGGTTAAATGTGTTTGATGATCAGAAACATTTTGTGTGACAAACATGCAAAAGAATAAGAAATCAGGAAGGGGGCAAATAGTTTTTCACACCACTGTAGATAGAAAAAAAGGTTGTGGGCATGTGGAAAACACACAGGAAGTACTTACTTACACAAAGTCATGTGAATCTGCAACTAGTAGCTGAAGTGAAAGTCTTTACGAAAATCAAGAATCAAACATCAAAAATCAAACTTGTGTCTCCCTGAAGCTGTGAGACAGCAATGTTTATCACTGTTCCACCAGATCATCCCATGCCTAGTTTGTAAAACTAATGTACAAGTGACAACATTCACCTTTTGCAAAATGCAAAATCAAAAATTTCACCAGCATCCTCTCAGGCATATCTACATTATTTACTTACTAGCCATGCTGCCTGTCAAAGACAGGTAATAGAATAAGTAAAAAATATTTGCTATCTCTTGCACTACATACATGTACATTCAGTGCCTTTGCTCAGTATTCACTTATGTCTGAACCTCTCTTGAACATTGCTCCTTTTCTTAAGCATGTTCCCGTAAAGCCTGCTCCCAGATTCTGTCATTATTTTTGAGGTGCCTTTCTCTTGTGTTCAGTTTGATACTTTCTGTCTTTGAAGACGACTGTCTTAGTGTGCTATAGCTTTTCTTCTCCTTGTGTGTCTCACATTCATGCTTCCTCTTTGGAACGCATCGACCAAAGCCAAAATTACCAAGATTGTCCTGATGGACACACTTTAGTATTGTCACACACGTGTGCTTGGGAGGCAGTTAAATGGACCAAAAGAAAGTAATTCCACACCAGACTAGGGGGTGGTGGGGTGCATTAAACCTTCCTCTATTATCTCGGCAGACCAGACATGGGAAATTCTGCATGATTCAGGCCCGATGACGTGATTTCTAATTTCAGCGCACAAGGACGTCACTTCCAGTTCCAGACCTCAATGATGTCACTTCCACCTGCTTGCCTTAAATACAAGACAACTTCTGCTGTAACCTCAGTTCTGTTTCTGATTCAACTCTGCACACATCTCCACTACTTTTTTGCCTTTTTGCAGCCAGTCTTCAAGTATATGGGTGGCTGCCCCAAACCTTTTTTGTGTGTCAAGGCGATTTATTTCACAGTGTTTAATATATACACTAGATTTGGCTGATCTCTTTATCCAAAATGACTTACAACATTTGGGAAACAACTGGTTACATTTCTTTTATTTTTCCAATTGGAGCAAAGTCAGTGACGTGACTTACTCTTGGTCACATGGTGTCAGTAGCAAATTTTGAACCTTCCACTACACCATACTGCCTGCCTTAATCTATTATTTTGTTTATAGTGTGATGTATTAAATTGAGCAATTTTATCATGGTTTAACAATGCTAACAAGCAAGACTATGGGATATAGTAATTGGGTTATAAATCCATATATTTAATTTTGGCCAGATCCACACAGGTCCTACTAGACAGCTGTCATTAAAACCAGTATCCTCACTTCTAGGAGATTATAACATCAAGTGTAAACAAAGCAGCACTAAAAAATGAACTACACAAGAACACACCTAAGTACACAGAAAACTAGGTTACTGATTTAGTGAAACTGAGCAGAAATAATGTTCATGTCAAGCGTCAATGGAGCTAATACAGCCATAAACGAAGATCAATAAACTGTGCACTGGAGTGGTAGGTGTTCAGAATTCTTAACATCCAAACAAAAAGTGTTAACATAAAAAACCCTGAAGAAAGCAATGACAGAAGTACATACAGAACAAACTATTTTTCTAACACTATAATATTAACTATCATAAAAAACTAAATAGACCATAAAGGTAACTAAAAACACATTTGCATTATACAAACACATATATTAGAATAAAGCCCGGAACTAGGAATATAGCCAAGTCCTGTTTCCCAAAGTAAGGGATTTAAACACTCCTATTAAACAGAACAGGCTGCTTTTGCACTAATAGCAATGTTTATGTCATGTTCATTAAATTGCTGCATGGGTGACTTGGCTGAATACTTATAACATGTATTATTGGTTATTCTATTTTAATTTGAAGTACTATGTCACTGTGCTAAAAAGAGAAGAATCTCTGAGGAAAATGAGCACGTTCTGCAAAATTAAAATGCACAATATACAGCACTGAAATGTGGATAAAGATGTATTTCACAGAGCACACTTTTGGCCATTGGTGACCTAAAGTGACCGGTCAATCACCAACAGGCTACTTTTTCACACAAAGTAACAGGAACAATTAGCAAAAAATATTAAAGAAGAAAAGAAAAAAAAACAGTAAAGCACACAAAATTGGCTTTAAAATATTAAATGTTTAACCATATACTTCCATATAAATGCACATGACTGTGCAATAACAATCATTTACAAATGACACCTTGAGAAGAGTCAATGAATATAGATCTAACAAATCGTGAATATAAATCAGCCAGCCACAGTAAAACTAGGATTACTCCGATCAATCAGTCACTGATCAGTTTCAGTTGATTTTTACTAAAAAAAGACTCAATCGGTGATCAGTAAAAAGGCCGATCAGCAAAAACTGATATTTTCAGCCCCTGCTTTTCTAAGCCAGTCAGTCAGTCATTATCACGGGGGTCTGCTTTTCTAAGTTTTATAGTAAATTAGTTGCAGTGCTTCTTTACACAAGCTAATATGGTAGTTGAGCAAGCGCACATCTTTTTTTTTTCCTCTTAAAGCACACTTCCTACGGTGTAAACAAACAGCAGAGACTGGAGGACTGTTTCATCAGTGAACAAGAGGTGATTGGTATATTAGCTTTTATGTTTAAGAAAGTGGAGTAATAAAATGAAAAAAGTAATCAGAGAAGTCATCCTTTGCAAACAGCCAAATGTTAAGAAAAGCTACTTTAAGGAATTCAGACCTTTATTTTATTTTGTCCTTTAAGATTAACTTGAAACGGCTGCTTACTAAACAATAGATATTTTTTAAGATTTGTACTGTGTAAGAAATAAGTACTACATAATTAAAATTATAATCCATATTTTACAATTATACCTCAAGAACTACTAATGTCTCTTCTGATACACTGGAGGTTGAAAAAAAAAAAAAACTATATAAAAATAGTAAAGGTAGGCTATATTTTAACAGCAAAAAGCTGTAGTGCAATTAATGATTTCAAATTATTGAAACCTGTATCAATTAACTGTGTAAAAATATATTTACATATATATATTTTTGTTGTTAGAGGAATGGTGAAAATTTACTTTATTTAATTAAGCCTTGTTTCAGATAGGTACATTACAGAAAAAATGAAACAATATGATAGCTTGTAATTATGAGAAACATTTTATACTCTTTTATGCCATATGTATTATGGATTTCTGTACAATTTTATTAGTCAAAGTACACATTTTAAGGAAATTTTACTTATTTTTCATATTGAACAATAAGCCTGCAGAATTTCATTTTGTTAACATATACATCTGGGGTTTACATATCTTAATTATAAAAATACACTTAAATATAGGACTTAAGGCTTCTATGAATCTGGTTATGCAGGAGCTTAGTATAAAAAGTTTTTTAAAGGAATAAAGTAAAAAAAAATAAGAATCATCCATTCAAATAACATGAAAGTCAGTGATTAATTTCAGCCGTAAAAAACCTGATCGGAGCATCCCTAATCACTCTTCACCCTGGTACAGTACCAACCTCTGCCAAAGTCTGCAAGGCATTCCTTGAAATTGCTTAGGTTTCATGACGCTCGTTGCTTTTGATTAATTGCGTCTCCTAAACAACTGAAGAAAAGTGAGAAAGATGTAGTGAAGCACAGTACAAAAATGTAATAGTTTAAAGGTAAGCCTAAAATACTAAAGCGGTTTCTAAAAAAGTGGTTTCAGTGACAAAGAACACAGTATATGTACATTTCATATATAGCTTTGTGTTCACATACAGAATACTTGTGCATATAAATATGCACATCCGTACCATTATAGTAAAATATGAAATTTAGGAATTTATGGAGTTCTGAAGTAACCATTTCTCCCCATTATAGTCTGCTATTCCAAGGATGCAATGTACTTCACTAGTTATTGATTAATTGTACTACTGCAGACATAAAGCCTCATCTGACAAAAACTCAAAGTTTTAAGGACAGGATATGTACCAATGTGAGGATGTTCCACTAAGTATTTCCAGTCTTACCATGAAGAATGCTGATATACTTGAAACCCATTAACATTATTAAAAAATAAAACTGAGTGGGATGGAATGAGTCAAGAATTTCTCTGATGTGGTGAACTGGAAAGTGAAAGAGTGAACCACAATACTTAATATATGACAAAATATTATTGTACTATGAACCAACTATAGAGATTATATTGTATCTTAGGGCCAATGGAAAAATCCCACCCCTACATAGACAACAACTAGTTACAGAATTCAGACCTAAGACACTGGATTCATTAAGCACCAGTGCCTATCATTACACAACTGTGCTGCCAACTACATATAATTTTACTTTAATAAAAGTTATCCAAATTAATACAGAAAAGAATTATGATTACAATTTAAAATGTATACATATCAGTATGCCCCAAACACTACCTACTGCATTAAATATCCAGGAGTATTTCCTTTCATTGGAAAACAGAATCATTAAATATGGGAGGTGTTTCATTTGGAGTATATCATGACAAAGATCCACTTAACATCATACTACCATTATGCAGAAAACACACAAAACAGTCAAATTCTACTTTTAAAAGTCAATTTTTCTTCTAATTATAATTTCTGGTCCCTGGCAGTATCACATATCATAGTGACACACTTTCTCAGACTCCTTCATATTCTTTATATGCTCTTTTCACAGTCACAAATTCAACATTTAACAACTAGTGCATGGTACCTTCAGTGATATTTTAACCTCATCTGCAAAGAAATATCTGACTTATTCAGGATAAAGGTTCTCATTGAGAATAGATCTTGATCAATACACTTTAGATATGTTTGCTAGTGTTAAATAAACAAATCAGACTGATGCTATCAGTAATCCATGTTGAAAAAGTATTACAGTACTGTGTCTTAAAATGCTCCAAAGTGAAACAGCAATATGCGGGATAAATGCCAGCTGTAAAAACTGTACCCTTTCACATGCTCACAGTGGCCACTTTAGTAATTTCACCCGCTCATTAATGCAAACAGCCTAGAGAAAATCATGTGGGTACAACAAAATATATACAAAATTTCAACACTGTCAAGAGGTTTATGGGTTCTTGATCAATCAAACATTAAATTAGTAATTATGTAATGTAATCCACTTTGAGTGTGGTATGACTTCCAGCATCTCAGAAAAAACTGACCTCCTGGGATTATTACATACTACAGGCACTAGAGTTTATAAAGAATTTTGCAATAAATTAAAAAAATCTAGTGAACAGCAGTTTCATGCGTGAAAACACTTTGGCAATGACAGAGGGTCAGAGGTACAGTAAGTGCCGAACTTGTTTGAGATCACAGAAAGGAAAAAAATATTCAAACACCAACTGTTTACAAAAGTAGTGTGCAAAATGGTATCTCTGACTATACAATATGCAGCAATATACAGTACAGAGGCTGAAGTGGCAGAAGACCTCTCCAAGTTCATTCATATTGGATAAGAACAGGAACAGGCTGCAATGGAGCAACAAAACTGGATAACTTAAGTTTGGAAAAGTATCTATCTATACTAATAAAAGGCAAAGCCCTCACTGACTGACTCACTCACACACACACTCATCACTAATTCTCCAACTTCCCGTGTAGGTAGAAGGCTGAAATTTGGAAGGCTTATTCCTTACAGCTTACTTACAAAAGTTAAGCAGGTTTCATTTCGAAATTCTACACGTAACGGTCATAACGGTCGATAATGGTCGACAACGTCCGCCATGTTGAACTTTCTTATTTATGGCCCCATCTTCACAAAATCTGGTAGGCGGCTTTCCTGCACTAACCAAAACCGATGTACGTACTTATTTCGGTGGTATGACGCCACTGTTGGCCGCCATATTGAATTTTCCAAACGTCACTAATTCTCCAACTTCCCGTGTAGGTAGAAGGCTGAAATTTGGCAGGCTCATTCCTTACAGCTTACTTACAAAAGTTAAGCAGGTATAATTTCGAAATTCTACGCGTAACGGTCATAACGGTCGATAATGGTCGACAACGTCCTCCATGTTGAACTTTCTTATTTATGGCCCCAACTTCACGAAATTTGGTAGGCGGCTTCCCTGCGCTAACCAAAACCAATGTATGTACTTATTTCGGTGGTATGACGCCACTTTTAGCCACCATATTGAACTTTCCAATGTCACTAATTCTCCAACTTCCCGTGTAGGTAGAAGGCTGAAATTTGGTACTTATTTCAGTGGTATGATGCCACTGTCGGCTGCCATATTGAACTTTTCAACAGTCTTTGTAACTTATGGGCCCATCTTCAAGAAATTTGATACGCGGGTTCCCAACGCTAACTGAATCCTACTTACGTACATATATACGTCCATAGCCTGCAGCTCGGTCACCGTGTGAGGCGGCGTGGGATTCCCCATCCAAACGCCTCCCACGTTGTTGGGTGCCTGCCTATATAAGGTCGTCCGTCGCTCCAGTCTCTACATTCCCTCCTTGCTTTGCTACGGGATTCACGTCTCCCTGCTGATAACTACAGCCTTTTTATTTAATCCACGGCTTCTCCGCTGTTTTATTGTTCATTTATTACGATTATAGTTATTGTGTAAGTATTTTAGACTTGCTTTACATTGTTCAGGTACCCATTTCCTTTATCATTCCAACCGTACCCGCATTAACATGTCTATCGAGGTAATCACCATTGATCAAAGAACTGTCACTTACCGAGTGGTTTCCATGCCCGGAGATGGCACCTACCTTTTCCATTCTCTTTGTTAAATATTGCACGGCCATATCAGGCTCACTCTTGACATCCGGAGGAACTTTGGGTCTTATGTATTGAATGACTGGGACAGGTTCAAGGTGTGGACTGATGACGGTACAGGAGATAATTATATTACACTGGAGCACTATAAGAATGAAATGCTTAAGCCCTTCACCTATGCATCTGCATGTGAGTTGATGGCTGCCGCTGAATTGTTCGGTTGTCGCTTTCAAGTGTACCGAAATGGCCAAATATTTTACACCTTTGGACAACCACCAATGCCTCTTCAACATCTTATATTGACAGGTGACAATTTCAGTAGTGGACACTTTGATGTTTATGAATGTTTAAACTCTCAAAAGCTGGATGTGAAGTTATCGATGAAACTGGTTGTATACTTACAGCGCTTGACAGATGCCGAATGTCTCTTCAACAAAAGTCCTACAAATACTGTCGTAATTGAAACAAACCATGAAACTCAAACCGATTATGACAGTAGCAATCCAAGCTGTGAGATTTGAAACAAGATTACTGTTCACAAGGCCAACTGTACATTGCATGCTTAAGAGTAACCTCAGCGCACAGCTTGGTCATATTACAACCGGAGGGCCGAACTCACAATGTAGTATACAAAGAGATCCTTAACAAATAATTATTGGTATATTTACCCTCAGTTTAAAAAGATTTAAATTTCTTCTTAATAAAACTTTTAAGGCAGTACTTTGCCGCTGCGAAGCGCGGGTATTTTGCTAGTGTCAAATAAATATCAAATTTTGTTGTAAGTCAGTTTTGCACAATAAGATCAAATTTGATCAAGTTCAAGTTGAGATCAAGTTTGGCCTTTGAGCAGATTGGACCAGGTCAGGTCTAATTTCTTTTAAAACAATTAATAAGAATCTCTAAGTAGGTATAAGGAAGATGGATATAAATAAAGTCACAATATAAAAACAGCTTTAATAATGTGCATTTATTTACAGGAGCATTTGATCCAAATATACCTTACTATAAATGTGTCTACGCGTTCTATCAAAATGACAGGATGTTGGCCAAATGAGAGACTACAGCCATATCGAAAAGGGACATTTTATAATATAATATTGATTTTATTTTGTTTAACATGTCATACTGAGTAAAGCATCGTACAAATAAAATAAATCCAAGCATTTCATATTCTTGAGATTGTCAAGTATGTTTACACTGTACTGAACAAAAAGGAAAGACATTCAAAATATCAGAGGAAGGCTATTACAGTATATTATGTAAGACTTACCTGCCATGATCCCTGCAAAACATAATGGCATATCTGGTACTCTGACACACCCTTTTTTACCTTAAGGTATGTGTACAGCAAGACTAATGCTGCATCAAAAGTTAAACTACATGAGCAAAGAAGACCATTACTAGCAAACACATTGAAAAAGCAGCCCACGCTTACCACAAATGTTGGCATGATCAACTGATCACTTCGAGAATAATCAGATCTCCAAGAAATAAACCTAAAAAAACCTAAGCAGCTTATAACTGAGTGTTAGATACAAAATATAAAATAGCCATACAGCTTACATGGCACTTTTGAGTGTAGGGCATGATGAAACCTTAAAGCCACACAAAACTAAACTACCCCTTGAACTCAACCCAACATGTGACAGAATTAAACTGTTTTTATTTTGACAGGATGATTCCATGTTTACTATATCTCAATTCTAGATATAAAGTAATGACTCGGAGCTTACCCATCCTGCTATTAACCTGCAAAATGAACAACCCGGGTGTAGAATTACAGTTCACTTCTCAGAATATGTTATATGCAGCATGTACAACTGTTTACAGTAAGTGATAGAGCCGGCTATCTGCTGGGTGCAATACACATATCAAATCCATGCATTCATGTATGTAAACCCTTTTTAATACAGTTATGGGGTTGCAGGAGACCTGTCTCAGCAGAATCAAATATAAGATAAGAACAGACCCTTGATGGTGTGTTAGTCCATTCCTATGTATATTCTATTGTGACATTGGTGACACAAGATGTTAAAAGGGGGTACAGGCCATAAAATATACAGAACCACACTAGTCTGCACCAAAATAGTCCTCGTCTCAGGCAGCCTGACCCTAACCTCAACATGCTGGCCGGCTCCTAGGCCCAAAATGACACTACTGTTCAAAATATAATTTAAATGATCCAAAATTACAAACATTTTCTTCAACAGAGTAATCCATAATATTTGTGCTTTGAGAATACAAGGTCAATGAAAAATCTTTATAAGGAATTTATTCAAAAATAATAAATGAAAAGCAAAAAAGTTTGGGAGCATGCACTGATACAGCGCATTGCCACACCCACCACATGACAAATCACCTCAGGATTCCAAATTAGGACCCAAGTGCAGGTGTGCAATGGGTGACACCTCAGCACCACACTAGTTCAAAGGGAGTGGAACAGTGTGAGGTTTTTTACGGTGGCTGAAGTGCCAGTCATGCCACCAACTCCCGAGTTTTCCCTGCAAGTTGGAAGACCTGCTTGCAGGGCTGGATGCAGGTTAACGTCATACCCAAGACGGACCAATTGAAGGTAAAGGGCCTTGCTCAAGGGCCCAACAGAGTGGGATTACTTCTGGCATCTACAAGATTTGAACCAGCAACTGCCTAAGCAAAAAAAGGTGTGCCTAAAAATGAAACCCAAGATAAACAAGTCCAAATCAAGAGCAAAATCCAAGACGAAAGCAAAAAACCCAACAATACTTACATAAAGATTCTAACAATCTAACACAATTTGAACCTTTGAGGTACTCTTCTTCTCCAAATAAATATAAAAACTGAGGGCGATTTCATGGTTTCCTCATCCCCTGAAACGCTATTTTAAGTGGACAAGACACATAACTAAATATATTAAAAACAGAACAATTAAACAAAATTATACTCAACAAATAATGACAAACCGCATGAATAACAACATAGTATACAAAATAATATCTAACAAAACATAAAAATAAAACTTAAAAATAATGATTTACATGGGCCAAGGATAAAATCCTGGCTAAAACATAACACATTCACTCTCACTCACACAGAAATTTTCAACTAACCTAACTAACACATTTTCGATATATAGAAAGAAAACTGTGTCATATAAAGAGAAAAAACAATGCAGACATGGGAAAAAATTTTAATTCCACACCACTTATGTGACTTCTAGGCAAAATAATATTTAACATAAATGTTATTCCTTAAATAATGAACACTGAATAAAAATGCTGTGACCAACGTGTCATAGCTCCATATTTCTAAGTACAGTTTATTTTCAGCTCCAAAGTTCAACTCAGGCACTGTCACAACATTGTCCCTGTATACATGTGAATTTTGTCTGGTTTCCTCTTTGATCCAAAAATGTGCTTATTAGGGTAACTGGCAAATATAAATTGGTGATGTATAAGCAGGTCATAGTAGATGAGACGACTTAGCCAACTGCAAGAATCCTGAGGCATGACACTAGTAGTGTGCTACAGTAGTGTCAACACAGTAAAGCTATCTGTATGCAATTAATTACTTAAAAGTTAAATTAAGCACTTACTGTAAATACTGTACATCTATGTAAGGCTAATGGGACCAAACTGAAACTGGATGTGCTGAATTAAGAGTGGAATTTTTTCTTAATTTAACAACTTTTACATAATAATAAAAAAAAACTTTTTATTGTAAAAGGAAACATTGACCTTTCAAAAATAAACTAGGCAAACCTAATGTCAATAAAACTATGTATAATTCAGACCAATATTGTACCCAAAATCTAAAAGAATAAAGACACCTAAGAGATCTCCTAATCAGATAAGTAATGAGATAAGACAGGAAACAATAAATAAAAAGCAATTTTGGAACACAAACAAATAAAAACTCCTAGTGCTAACTATAGGGAATATAAGCAAGGGGAAACAAAAACTAAGGTTTAGGTAGACAAAGAAACGTTTGTCAAAAAGCAAACTGTTAAGAATATAAATGTTAAAGCAAAACACAACCCTGAGGAATTATTTCAATTATTTCAATATATCAGAAATAAAATAATAGATGAATAATGTTAAAATCTTTAAGGGTGAAACAAAATACCCAGAAGAGGAAACAGCTGTGCAGCTGTGAAGAGGCCAGCAGTTACAGGGACTAATAAAGAATTACTAAGCATTGTCGAGATCAGAGATAGCAAAGTGCCACTAGGATTAAAAAACAATAACAGTACCTGAAAACACTTATCCAAGAGCACTTAAACAAGTTACCACTGATATAAATCTTCAACACAAGGGTTTTTCATATATCACTAAATGCAAGGAAAATTCCTAAAAATTACTAAATATTTTCCCTTGATCGAGAATGTGTGCCTGGGTTAACCCTAGTACCTCTAAGCTATTTATCTTAACATTTTACAAATTAACAGAAGCAATTATACCATCTAATAAAAATAGCACAAAGCAAATTATGTTAACTAATATGCTGGAGTTTTAGGAGGTAGCAAGCAGTGTTGAACAATGTCTTAAAAGTTCACATCATTACACTTTTATTTCAAAACATCAACAATGTTTAATATCATCATGAGTGGTGGCTGAAGAGATGGACAGATGCTTGTGGATTACGCATAATTAGCTACCTATGTATGGCATAAAGCGTTTATATGGGTTGGTGTGGGAATGATGCAAAGGCTTTTTAGCTCAGAACACAGTTACTTTTGTTGTCTCATAGATTACCACAACTTTGCACACTCAGTGTTATTCATCAATGTTAATACGATGATTCAGAGGTGATCCAAGTTCATTTAAAATTGCTAAAAATCACGATGTGGTATTAGCACAAAATTAGATCTGACTCACAGTTTGCATCTTCATTCAGTGGTTGAAGGGTGCCCACGAGGTGACACTCTTCTGGTTATGGGTGACTTCAATGTGACTACTGGTACTGACAGGGCTGGCTATGAATATTGTGTCAGTCCCCTTAGGTCTGGCAACCTTGGTGAAAGTGTCTCCATGTTCCTTGACTCTGTAAAAGATCAGGGGCTACAGATCGCTGGATCCTGGTCCTAGCACCCTCAGACGCATCATTGGACTTGTTACTCCAATACTGATGGTGTGGTGAAGGAGATTAATCACATACGCATGGGTAGACACTGGAGGCTCTTACAAAAACTGCAGGATCTACAGAAATTCCCAGTTTGTGAATTGTGACAACAGACTTGTAGTTGCTACTCTGAATATCCAGCTTAGGTCCAGTAGGCTACCACCTACTAGGACAATGAGGCTTGATCTGGTCAGACTCCAAGATCAAGCTGTTTCTAACGAATTTGCAAGCATTTTGTGTGAGGAATTTACAGACTTCGGTGCAACTTCTGATCCTAATGTGATGTGACAGACCTTCCATGACAAGACCCTGAAGGTTGCGGAGGATCGTGTTGGTGTTACCAGTGTTCCCAGAATGAGGTGTTTCATCTCACAGGACACAGTGTGTCCACGGTTCTTGAGGCTGATTCTACAATTAGCTGTGAAACACTCAATCTCACTGAGATTGCACAGGTAGTGAACCAACTGAGGGTAGGAAAGGCTGCAGGGATTTGTGATATCCAGGATGAACTTCTCCAAGCTGGTGGTAAGGCTGTCCCTCCTGACCTTGCAAGCAATCTTGATGAGTGTCATCCCAACTGACAGGCAAGAGAGACTTGTTGTTCCTATCTGGAAAGGGAAGAGTGAATGCTTGGATTGTGGAAACTTCAGGGGAATAACACAGTTCTTGGTGCTGGGCAAGGTCCTTGCTAAGGTCATTCTCAACAGTGTAGGTGATCACTTGCTCACCTACCAGTGACCGGAGCAGGCTGGTTTTACACCTAAGAAGTCTACCATTGACTGAATCCTGATACCGAGGGTTCTCATGGAGCACAAACGCAAATATCGGCAGAGTTTCTTTGCTGCCTTTGTCGATTTTCATAAAACATTCAATCAGATGATCAAGCTGCCCTGTGTCACATCCTGAGACTTTGCAGGATCCCCTCAAAGTTGCCTGAAATCATGGCTGACCTGTATACTGGTACTGTGAGTGTTGTGCAGTGTGGAGGCAGAATCTCTGTGTTGTTCCCAGTTGATTCTGGGGTTCATCAGAGGTGTGTTCTTACTCCTACTTTGTTCTATGCTTGCATGGACTGGGTGTTGGGCAGGGTTATGAGGTCCAGAAGCTATGGGGCAACTGTTGGTGAAAAGAGATCCACTGATCTTGACTGTGTCCTGTGTGTCTGTGCTTGTGAGGTCCTTAATGACCTCTTGGGCAAAGCCAACAGCAGTGCGTCAGTCTGCGTAGAGTGTGTTGACCTTGTCGAGAAGTTTACTTACTTCGGCAGCGACAACATTTATGTCTCTGGTGACTCTTCCTATGAAGTCCGTAGACTTGGGAGAGCATAGGGGGTTATGAGGTTGCTGGAAAGGGGAGTTTGCACTATCAATATCTTTGCAAAAGGACCAAGGTCCAAGTCTTTAGAGTCATGGTGCTTCCTGTCTTGCTATATGGTTGTGAGACATAGACACTATCCAGTGACATGATACGAAGATTGGACTCCTTCGGATCTGTGTCAGTTGGGAGAATCCTTAGGTACTGCTGGTTTGACTTTGTGTTGAATGAGCAGTTGCTCATGGAGTTCTGAATGAGGTACTTTACCTGCATTGTGAGGGAGCATCAATTACGGCACTACAGTCATGTGGCATGATTCCACAAGGGTGATCCGGCTCTCAGGATCCTCATTGTTAAGGATTGGAGTAGTTGGATCAGGCCAAGAGGACGCCCACATAACACCTGGCTGAGGCAGATAGATGGACATTTTGAGAGGGTGGGACTAGAACGTGTGTCTGCCTTGGGGACTGCCAACCAGGATCCCAAGCTGTTTCTTCATATGGTGGGAGTGGCAACATGTTGTACCAGTGCATGCTCCCGAACCTCATAAAATAATTTTAAATAAATGTCTACCAAAAGGAGAAGTTAGTAATTACTTTTACTCATTCAAACACGGCATGTATATTTGATTACTGTGGAGCATATACTGCATTACATATATTGACTTTAAAAAAGCTTTTCATAATTTAACATGATGGATTAATAAACAATCAAAATGTTTTAGACGTTAATGTTGGGAAAGATCGATACAGTGCTGACCTAGACACTTATATCAACAGGTTATGCTATTTGAAACTTTATCTGAAGTCAAAGCAGAGGTACCAGAGAGGCCACTATTTCATTTAATTCATAAATAATTTAGAAGAAAATTTGACTAACAACATAATTATTCCATGAATACAGAATCTACAGTCGGCCAAACCAAAAAAGAACAACCTGAATAAAATTCATGAGAAAGTAGGCATATTGTAAATGAAGTATAACAAAGAAATATAAAATTTAACAAACATGAAGTAAAAAAAAAACTATATTTACACACTGGTCTAGAGGCTACAATATGTTACTCATAAGTAATACAAGACACTTACGAGTATGACAGCACTACAGAAATTACATTGAAGAGCTCCTAGACTGCAGGCACTGAGATTTTAGGAAATATTGAGATATTCAAATATTTTCACTAAATGGAGGTGAACGTGCGATATGATTACAGCATTTAAAGTTACAAAGAGAGTGAGCTGTGTGGATGAGAGTTATAAATACTACAAATGGAACAGAACAATGGAAGTTACCATACAGCACTATTCAAAGGAGCAACTTGTGGATCTTTCAATTCCAACTTGACAATACTTTGAAAAAGTTAAGTTGACAGAAAATGAGTTACGTACTTATTCAAAATTCTTAACATTGTAATTATTCACACTTGAAAGATTCAGTGCTGTAGGCAAGCATACTGGTGTAATAGTCGATTTATTTTATTCTGAGCAAATCATGAACAGATTTTACTAGCACAAACCTTACAATCGGGGATAACATTCATATTGACGTAAAATAATAACATAGAGTATTACTGATTCAACCAACAGATCTCCTCGCCACAATCCTGGACCTTGGCATCCCTGGGACTGCCCTCAGGTGGTTTGATTCCTACATCTTGGGCAGATTGTAAAGTGCCTCTTGGTGAGAAGAGATGTCAAAGGTACACCAGACAAGCACAGGGGTCAAGGATCAGTGCTGGGCCCTCTCCCCTTCTTTCTTTGCACCTCCTCAACAGGCCCTATCATTATGTCCTATGTTTTTTCTTATCAGTGTTTTGCCAATTATATTAAGTTGCACCTTTTGTTCCCTCCAGAGGACCACATCCTGCATTTCTGGATTAAGGAACATAATATCAAGCGCACCATGGCAAAGACATACCTTCTTGTTATGTCAACTTATCTGTCTATTCAGCTCCTCATTATTGCTAACACCTGCCAAGTCTATACAAAACCTTAGGGTGGTGATTGACGATCAGCTATTCTTCAAGGATCATGTTGCTGTGGTCAAATTATCCACAAGATCACAACATATCTGACAGAGTATGCATCACAATTCGTCCAGGCTTGGTGTTGTCATGTTTAGGCTAGAGCAACTCTCTGCTGGCAGGAGTACCAACATGTTTCACCAAGCCACTGTAAATGATTCAAAATGCAGCAGCATGTCTGGTGTTTAATCAGTTGAGGCAGACACATGACACACATCTTTTCAGATCACTTTATTGGTTCCTTGTATTGGCACATATTACATTCAAATCCTTGATGCTTGCCTACAGAGTAGTAAATCTAAATTCAGACTCTTTTCATGTGTAGCTTTCGACTCCATCAATGTGTATAAGTGGCATGTGAAGACTCTCTCTTTAGTGAATTCCTGTCTAATGGATATTGTAGCTAGGTTTTAGTAACCTAGGAATTATATAACTTGTTTTTGTTCTGAGCTCTTCACTTGTGATGATTAATTTGTAACATTGTCCTGTAACTCTTATTTTCCAAATAGTTCTCCAGACTGATATTTACTTGATTATGTTGACCTCTTTTGTAAGTCACTTTGGAAGAGTGTCGCTAAGCAAATAAATGTAAATAACAAGTTAACACATAGAGTAAAGATGAAGAATGAAGTTTTTTTTTTTTTTAAACACATGAAGGGCCAAGCACAGAGCAAACTATATAATACTGCAACTGCAACATCAAAATCTGTGAATACCTGGCTCTACCATACTTCCTTTTTAGTCGTCCAATTTTGGTTGAGATACACGTGCTTTCAACATATTTTTCTTACAAGAACAAATGCTTAATAATATAAAAATATGATATTTTTGGAAAATAAGTATATCTCTAAAGGCACATATTTTCAAAAAGAAATTATGCATGGTTAGTTTGGCTTCAAGAATGGCAATATAACAACCTCTCTGACAAATTTCATGCTTTCTTTATGTTGACACATTACCTGTTTAATCCAATTTAGGGTTGGAGCCTATCCCAGCAACACTGAGAGCAAAGCAGGAAAAACTCTAGTCAAGGTGCCTTTTCATTGCAGGGACCACTCATACACTGACATTCATGATCTGCACATCTTTGGATATGTAGGGGAAAACTGGAGAAAACAAAAGAAAGTATATGCAAACACTGGGAGAATGTGCAAACTCCACAAAGAGAATAACCAGGCCAGATATGTTCTTTATTGGTTCAAAACATAGGTTACTTAACCTTGCTTACTCTCCTCCATATCCATTTCTCCATATTTACCTTGCCAAAGTGTCTAACATGACTTGTGTCTCCACCATTTCTTTAGCCTTTACTGACATCAAAGTTTATTTTCCTCTTTCTTCTGACCATTTATTCATTTTTTCAACAGACCTTCCATGTTGTTTTTTATAGTACAGAAAGAATGTAAAAAAAAAAAAAAAAGAAATTCTACCTAACCGTAAGTGGGTTTTTGGTATCCATTGTTTCAAATTTCTTTCCCTGCTCCTCCCTTTATTGTCCATGGTACTAATTGAAAAAAAAAAAAAACTATTTCATGATTAACAAAACAGATAAGTCCATTCATCAGTTCCAACATGAAAACTCTCCTGAAAATAGTCTCATTAGCAATATAATCCAGCCCAACAAATACCTACTAAGCCAATCAGTAAACTGAACATTCACATTTCCTTAAAATTTTTATTTACCCAGTTTGCACCATTTCTTCTTTTTTCCCCCAATATAACACATTTCTTTACTTAATCAACTCTATGCCTTGACTATTTTCTGAATGTTTTGCTGGAAGAACAGTGATAAGATCTATTGTACATTATCCTTAAATTTGGAAATAGCTATAAACTGGGACATAATGACCTTCTAACAGTTTTATATTGAGTATTTGGCTACCGAGTCACAGACACTGAATAATAGCAAGCTGCTGTTTCTAATTAAGCTAATTCTGAAACCGTGACCCTGTAGTTAGGATATAGCGGGTTGGATAATGGATGGATGGATGAAACAGTGGAAACTAAAGTATTGTGAAGTGACTACCAAAATGTGGAACTAAAATGCTAAACTCCAGACTAAGTTAAAGTTTGCTTAGATAAAAACATTTACTTAAATTTACTATTTCATTTTCTTCAGTATTTCTGCATATTACAGAACTAGCTACCTGTGACAGTAATCACAAAAAATGACATTTAGTGTATTTCTGGCTTCTCATGACCATTTAAAGGAAAAAAAAATGGATCTGAACTGAACAGAAAGATAAATTATTAAATGAAGGTGCATTCCCTTTTAATGAAATAAACCAAACAAAATGAACTGTTAGGAGGAGAATGGTATAAAACAAAAACAAAGGCTCAGGTGTGCTGTATTTTACAGACAAACTCCAGCTGGTTTGGATGTTTCCTCTGAAATGATCTCATGTTGTTTAAACAAATCCATAGTCGTGCAGAGGGTTCATGCTGAGTGTCATGCACACCCCATTTAGGTGGACTAATCACAAGGAACCTGCACGCCACAATGAGTGGGAATTTACATTCAAAAAACAAAACATCATAAATGGTATAAGGAATTTCCAGATCAGATAAAAGTGTTCCAGCTCCATGTTAAGAAAAAAATGCACTGTTATGTTAAGATGCAAGTCTCTACAATGGCAAGATTGGGAATTAAATCTGAAAACATAACATTGTGAGGAAGAATGTGGCACCACAATACCTGTATTGCTAAACTATTTTAAAGTTACAAAATATGACCTAAATAAATTACATGAGGCTGTCGAAACAGCTATCAAAGTTTTTATACTATAAAGTGACCATGTACATACTCAAAACTGAAGTGTATCATAGATGAAAGCTCAATCTAGAATATCTAAATTTTGTTTTCTTGTGTAGTATACCGAAGCCCTAAGGTATAAACTAAAAAGTTAAGTCTCACTACAATTCACAATTCTAAGGCAACAGGCAAGATGTTTGGCCAGTATGCTTATATTCTACACATTTAGTGTCAATCTGTATTGAATCGGAGATTTTGGCACCTTTAGGCTCTGTTTGTCACATTGTTAAACGTGTCCTTCTAACAAAAATAAAAAAAAAGTTGTATCAACGTGGTCATGTTGTTCATAGTTACGATGTCCACTGCCAGGCACGAGAGGACATAAGATTGTGACTGAAAGCTTCTGGTGTCCAAGCATTTGGATCCATTTAATTAAAGGACAAACAGTGTTTTAAGTAAAAATAAAAACAAGTTATTTTGAGTACATTTTAACATTACTTTCAACTACAAATTTGTTTTTTTGTTTTGGTTTTAACATTTGGTTCTACATACCTCTCCTAGTTTACTGACTTTAACTTGTGCTTTAATAGCAATATAACCAGCTCTTAGGCTGCACTCAGTATGTATTGAAAGATACTATTTTTGTGCAGAATATGCAGGTGCAGCTAGTCAATGTTTAAACTTTGGGAGATGCAGTTTCAAATGTGCAGCATGCAATTTCCGGTTTGCAGAACACCATTCTCTTCCTCCTGTTCTTGACCACTGGATGCATGCTCCTTGGTGCTTGCACTTTCTCTCTCTCTCCACACTAGACAAAGTAGTAGCACTGCAGACGCAAAGAGGGATATAAAGGAAAGAACTTACATTGAGATTATAATTGCAAATCAGGGCAGACCTAGTGAAATTGTCTTGCTGCATCAGGACCTGTATCAATTGCATAATTAAATAAACAATAAATTATGCTCTGTATCATAAAAGTCTTAAGAAGAATATCGAGTAATTTGTTTGTAAGGTGAAACTGAAGCTGGAGCACAGGTGATTCATGCATCAAGATACCAATCCAAAACACAAAAACAAGTCCATATGAAAACAGCTGGAATGACGCAATATTAAAGTTATTGATTAGCCTAATCAAAGTCCAGATCTAAATCCAATACATACATACATACTCTATATATATATATATATATATATATATATATATATATATATATATATATATATATATATTCCTCCAGTGTTATAGTCATTGCAGCTTAAGGAGGTGCAACCAACTGCTTTTTTTTTTTTTTAAATACTGCCAATTCATGTATGTCATTAAATAAATGACACAAAAAGTTCTTATCTGTTCATTCACAATTTATCTAATATTAGATTGTGCTTACAGTCCTGAAAATATTAACTGTCAAATACATAAAATAACATAGAACATCAGGATGGGACAAATATTTTTTCACTGAACTACTTATACTCCCTGATGGTTAATTTACAATTAACTTTTATTGGTATCGAGAACCACAACATATTTTGCTTGTTCACTGCACTACAAAATAAGAAATATACAACAAGCAGCATCTCAAATGTCCCTCAATAGGAAGCCCTTGTATTCTGCAACACAATTTCTGCCTAAAGGAGCTGCACTTTAAGTGAACTTTGTCTGATAATTCCAGTCTTCACAAGAGACAGAAGCCACTACAAAAAGTACAGTTTTGCAACATCCAAATTGTCATAGTGGCAATATTCCTATTGGGAAATTAAAAATAATAAAAGGAATTATTAATTTATAAGGTAAAAATTATAGTGCATTTGGCAGTACAATTTCTGCTAAAGCAGCTGCCTCTCCTGCAAATGTAGCCAGGCAATTCCAGTCTTCACAAGGGACAGTGGCTTTGACTATATTAAATGTATAACAGAAAACAAAACTGCTGAGTACCAGATGTTTCTGGACCTTCACCCTTTCACAAGAAACAAAACCTTTAAGAGACACTTCCTTATTTTTTTGGATAACCCCTTTTGTTACAACATAAATAGAAGAGTATAAGAACATAAGAAACTTGACAACTGAGAGGAAACCATTCAGTCCATCAATTTTTTTTGTTTAGCTAATAGCTAAGATGTTCCAATATTGTTGTGCCTAAAATGAGTATTTATCTTGATAGATAAGCAAATAAGATTTCATGTATTCGTCTCACTATCCAAATTAGATTCTAAAGTTCAATTTCAATGATTTCTGCAAACCTATTTTGGAAACTATGGTACTCTCTATGTGTAATGTAAAAATCCAATCTTAAACATAACTGAAACACTGCACTCGAATATAAGCTAAACTCTAGTAGGCTAAAATTATGTCATACTGTAATGCAATTTGGTAGGGCAAACCAGTCATGACAAAATACCAGGCCTTCAAATGTAGTTATTTTTTTTTCCCCAAGAGAAAAAATCTAAGATGGCATACTGTGTTTTTTCTGCAACTGCAGAGCTCAGAGTTTTCCTCTTGAACACTCCAGGTCAATGAACTTCTATCTTTATGTACTCTAGCAAGAAAAGGGTTTGGTGTCACTTTATATACCAGTCTCACTCTGGACATTAAATCCATCGTGTCACTACACAACTTTGTGTGCACCAGGTGTCAATGTCCGTGGATCTCAAGCGGGATGGTCTTAGTTTTACAAATTAGTTCTACACAACATCAGGATTCTGACAAGGCAGCTAAACTGAGGAAGATAAAATGTCAAATAAGGTTTATGTCCCCCTTTATTTGGAATTTTTAGGGATAACAAGAAAACCTCAGATGTGTAACAACAAGCATGCTGCACAGAACCTTCATGGAATGTGATTATATCAATGTTACGGAATGTAACAATGGGATGGCATGCAGGCTTTCATTAATGTGATTAAACACATTTACACTGCAGCTCAAGCCAGACCAAATCCAAATAGTGGGTTTTAGTTTTGATTTACCTGATTGTAAAGTTTGAATAAAATTACATTTGAAAGTTTTTTGTACACTTGCAATCTAGTCTCAAATATGTTCTACAAGTTCTAACATAAATTATTAATCTCCACAGACGTCCACTGGTTAAAGGTCTTTCTCAGTAGCATAGGAATTTCTGTGAGAAAGCATTCAGATACTATACCATACCATTTTATAAGCCTGCTTAATCCTGAGCAAAATCACAAGGGGCTTTAACCAGTTTCAGCAAGCATATGGCAAAAGGCAGGAACCACCAATGGACAGAGTGCCAGCCCATCACAGGGTGAACACACACACACAAGGCCTGAAACAAAACTTTTATTCACAGAGTAATTATTTATTTGGCAGTTTTTTAGGCTTTCATTAGATTCTTAAATATTTTGTTCCATGAAACTTATGTTCTAGTGGAGATTGCTTGAAAAAAACATTAAGATCACAAAACTAAGTGCTATAAAACTGAGGGAACTGAAGCATTACAAGAGAGTACAACTTTGAACAAACACACTGTATCAAATATATATATATATGCATTTTTATTGTTAAAATGGGAATGCTAAAGGAGAAAAACTGTCAAAACCTCTATCTATCTAAAACCAGTAAGAAAAACACCTACCCCTTCACATACTGTGTAAAAAGCTCACAAAACTCACACTGATACTAAGTACTTTGAAACCCAACCCCCTACCCCAAACTCCCAAGAAAAGCAAGAACTGAAAGCCTTTAAATTCCAGTTAAACATTATGATTTGGCCTGGCATATACATTGAAATATTATAGTGTTTCTAAGAGTAACTAGTAGCTAAAAATGTGTGTTCCACGCAAGCAATACCATGCATTATGATATTTCATGCTTATTCAAGAAACATGCTTTTTGTCACACCAGAAAAGTTGTACAACATGCAAATTACCACAGTAGCAACATACCTATTGGAAAAATAAACATATGCAGTCTCATTAATTATTTATAGGGTAAAACTTAAAATTATAAAATAATCTCACACTGTCAACAGGGAGTTAATTATTGCAGTCTACTAAATAAACATTAAGTCATTCAATAGTAGAATTTGAAGTAGAATTTCCCATTTGCATACACTGTAAGCATGAAGTTGCCCAATCCCCATTATGTTAGCCACCTACCATCAAACCCACTAAATCCAGTTTAGTGTCATGGAAGGCAGCACTGGACATAAAGCAGGAACTTGAGTCACAAGACACAGTCATGCACAAACCCACACAAACTCATTAAGAACAAATTTACAGCTGTCAGTAGACCTAACATTACAATCTTTGGCAGATAAGAGAAAAACCCTGCTGACATGCACAGAACATAGCAATTCCTACTAGATGATGCCTGGTGGTGAATTTTAACCAAGTGTAATCTGTTAAGAGCAATGGGACAGTTCATTGTGATTTCCAGTTTTTATTTCCTTTTCCGTGTAGCACCGCGGTAACCTTTTGTATCTTGTTGTCCCTCCTGAACATGGAGAACAATAATAATAATAATAATAATATAGAACAATAATAATTATTTACATTTATATAGCGTTTTACTTACTACTCAAGGCACTACCACACAGGATATGATGTTCTTACTGTGAGGCAGCAGCACTACCACTGTGCCACCTACATGGTCTAAATGGTTCTTGTGAAAACACCAATGATAGACCCAAGGTCAGGCCTTTGTCATGATACATAACACACCTCAACATTAGCTTTATTGTTTATGTTTGGGCAGAAAGTATAAGGTAGTTCATTTTGCACATGAAATATGAACCTGATTAAATTTTGCACGCATTGCATGAATAGTAATCGCAAAGTATGTTTAAGAAACAAGTCCAATTTTCTTTAAAACAGTTATTATATTATTATTGGATTTTAATACTAGTTGTGAATTGTCCATAATAAACACAATGTTCAAACAGAAGTGTTCTCAAAAGTATATCTAGTAATATACCACCTGGGGCCAAAGAAGCCATGTCATCTGATCTAAGGACATATACTTAGATCATTCACATAGATGCCAAGCAGTCAGTTGTTCACCACTGGGTGTCCACCTGGCTCAGATAATTAAACTGTGTTAGCTGGGCTAACTAGGGAGACCCACCCAGTTTTCCTCTGGAAGAGTTCAAAGTATTATCTCTGTGAGAACTTTTACTGCCTATTGGAGACGTTAGGTAGCTAGGTGTTTGAACAGACTTTCAATGCATGATTGTGTTGAAAATGTGTGGCAATCAACCCAGGGGGCAAATGATGGACCCTAATAGTAAAGGAAGCCATCAAATTAAAGAAAGATGTCTTCTTGTTTGTAATTTGAAGTTGGAGTTGGAGTTGAAGCTGCAGTTCCCTGGAGTACTGATCATGAATTAAGCTAGAGATTATTTAGAAACTGACCAATATACTGGTGCATTGTTCAAAGAGAACCAGGAGTCAATTATTCCATTGAAGCTCTCTATTTTCTTGTCAATCTGTGTTTTCATCCTCATCTTTAGTAATGAATTTTGAAGCTATACAAACAGTAAAATCAAAAGCAGAGATGAAAAAATTAGGCACATTTACAAGTTACACTGCTTGACTCATTTACCATAATAGGATGATGGTTTCATCTATCTAGAAAGATCTCAGATTACAGTCATTGTTCCTCTGAATCAAGAGAGATAAGATGAGGTGGCATGGACATAATATAAGGATGCATACTTTGTAGCTCCAGTGAAAGGTACATCTGGCACAGTAAAGTGGAAGTAGATGTAGGGCAGACCAAAGACACTCTTAAAGGATTACATATTTTTCTTGACCTAGAAACTTCTGTAAAATTCCATAGGAGAAGCAAAACACTACTACATAGGATGCAGATGGCACCTTAAAATAGTGCCATCCTAATTCATTACAAAAGAAGAGGATAGCTAGACAATAGGTATAGCAGTGCAAAGCTAAAAAAATTAATATGCAATTAAAAACAATCCCACCCACAAAAAGCTTGTGTATTTGTATTGATTATTCTCTCACGCGCTCAACCTCAGCTCCCCCACTCTTCAATTCCACCTGGGGGAGTAAATGCTAACATCATTTTTTTTTTTTTACTATTTAATATTGTTTCTTTATTTGGATTCAGCGGGTTAGAAAATGGATGGATTGTTTCTTTGTATCAGAATACTGCTGCTGGATTATGTGAATTTCCCCTTGGGATTAATAAAGTATCTATCTATCTTCTTTACAGGAGTAATCCAACAACCAGGCTGTAAAAGATGTGTAAATTCTCTAGGAAGCGCAAAGTACTGCTTTCTTATGGACATGGACATCTGATCTGCTCTAGTGAGATTATTTGCATCATGAGCCTCACTAGAAGAAACAAACTGCCAATAAGTACAATGCTAAAAAAAATCCAGGGACCAACTAGGTTAGATTGAAGGTTTTACACTATATTTTACAAAAGCTAGATGCCTCCATTTACATAGCTTTAATTTAAGGCAAGACCACAACAAAGTCACAAAATTTGCTACTTTGCTGAAGAATCATTCTGATTGCATACTTGTGGTACATAAACATACATTTTTGTGAATGTTTTGTAATTAGGAGAAAGCACTTTGCATTGTTTAATGGTAGAAATGAGGATTCTACCCATCTTTAATCATGGCTTCCCTCAAAATAGTTGTCACTATGGCTGCAATATATTCATGATTATAGCTTCAGATGCCATGGTTAGCTTTATTTTAGAAGTCTTTAACAAACAAGCAGCAGGACTGTTCAAAAGCAGCTTAATCAGCATGTCTGTGTAAGAACAATTTGGGCTGTGATGGACTGGCGCCCTATCCACGGATTGTTCCTGCCTTATGCCCTATGCTTGTAGGCATAGGCTCCAGTTTCCCCACTAGTCTGCTCAGTATAAAGCGGGTTTAGAAGTTTGACGGATGGATTTATCGATTGAATCATAAGAAACTATTGAACAGCCTGGCACATTAAAAAATGTCAATTACTTTTGCTATCCTTGCACTCTGTTCATCACACCTGATGCTTCATTGCATGTTATGAAAAACTATACCTGTAAAAAAAGTAGGTGGTTAGACTAATGTCTAAAGTTTAACTTGGTGTGTTATAATGTAGTAGTCTAACCTTATTTAGTTGGAAATTATAAAGTTTTATTGGAGTTTCTTAAGATTTCATTAACAAGTGTAAAAAATGTTCTTTCAAGTTCCTTTAATGTCAACATGATATAATGATATAATGCTAGTATATCAAATTGATAATATCTAGCTGTGGGTTTTAAAGATAACGATGGCAGCAAAAGAATTTCTAAATTGAGGCAGAAATATGCTTTAAAAAAAAACCTCTGAATATGTTGCTAAAACCCCTTATGATATCAAGGGTCTTCATTTTAAAGTGCCAATGAACAGCATAATGAGATAAAATGGTATATTTACAGTAAAGTGCAAATCAACAAGAAGGCTTCACATCTGCATTCAAATATCTTTGTTTGGAATTGATGATTCCGATTATCTTAAATTCCTGGAGTAGCAGGAATTTCCCTCTGGGATAATAACGTCTACCTTCATGCTTAGCAAAGTCAAAGTGCTCATAATCAAATTAAAATTACCAAAGGAGATCCTCAAACCTAAGAGGTATTCTTGCAGAATGCAGAGCAAAATGTGTGCACAATCTATCATGTCAATAGTACAGAAATGCAAGCAGGCAGCAAGTATACATGATTAGATTTATTGAAATGTGAGTGAAATACCAAAATTAGGATAAACAATCCCAACTTGTGCAGGATGTCTGCTATTAACAATCAGTTCATAGAACTGCCAAGGATACTCATGTGTAGATCTGTATGTAGTGCTTAGATCTTACAAAAAAAATTGTAAAATTAATAAAAATATAGTTTTTAAATTGAAAGTTGTGTAGATAGTATCTTTTCTTAAAAATATGTTTTAGGGGCAGATTCTTTAGTTCTTCAGGTACATTAGATATGATGTTCTTTTAGAGGTACTATGTTTTGCAATCATTGACTGACACAACAAGACATATCCACGCAAGCTAGTTACAGGGTCACACTGAAGAAGGGGCAAGAAAACACATATTAAAGGAACTGTGGCTTCTGAGAAATATTAAATTCATGACTTTACATGTTTTAACTAATAACATCCTCATTCTTCATAACTACACTGTAACCAACAGGAAAGAATATTCTGGAGACAGTGGAAATTATTTCAAATGGACATTTACTTACAACCCAAGCCATAATACAGCTTTACACTGAAACATTTAGTAACAACACCAAAATGGATTTGCCTTCTGCCATACTCTTTCTTATACAGTACTACAGAATTGCATGCCTATTCTAAATACACCAAACAGAGGTATATCATATGCTGTGTTAGTACTAGGTCTACCACTGAAATCTCAGCTTATGAGTATTTTTTTGCTTTTTGTTTGATTGTCCATAAGTTTTTTCATTTACTTGTACTGCTTTTATTTCTCTTTTTTCTTCAGAAGTAATATTATTTTGTCCAAATGTGGTTCCTGCAGGTGTACACTCCCAGACCCTATCAGCTTCAAAGTATATTTAAAGGATTCAAAAACTGATGCAAAACACTACTTATAACAAAAGTTGGAGCATCATTTCTAGCTAGCAGCAAATTTTGTAGGTCTAGCATGTCATTAGGCAACTTTCCTTTCCCACACATTTGACAACAGAAGATATGCACTTTTCCAAAAAAAAAAAACATCTGAAAAAGATGACTCCCTGCCACTCACCATGTAATTTTAACAATACCAACTGGCAGCAGTGTTAAATCAACTTTGAATGCAACATTACCCATTATAAACTTTGGATTCAGTATATTCTAGTTAAGTGTGCACACTTAATACCCCCTGTCCCATGCCTATGAACTGATGGAATGAATATCGAAAATAGGATTCATTACATATAGAGAAGAAGTCCTGACACACAGTTAGAGCTTGGAAAATTACTTTAATTCAGAAAGATATTAATAAGGGCTTTTCTTACAGCACAGTTCAGCATTTTTTTTTATTGCAATCTTAAATTGAATAAACCCAACACATCATTCTGACTCATTTAAGATATGATACAAATAACAAGTGCTTACATTTACTTCATTCATCATTTAAAATATGTAATTAATTCTGAATTGAACCAGATTCAGTTCCATGATTAAGAAAGGACACCTTAGATTATTTCATTTAAACAATTTATTTTGGTATGTGGTTTGCCAGAAACACCTCGTGGAGGGATTAAAGAAGACACTTGCACTAATAATGCATAGAAAGAGCAAAAGAACCCAACTGTCTGTCAGTCAATCAGTCAATCAGTCATTTCCCATCCCACTATATCCTAAAACAGGGTCACGGGTGTCTGCTTGAGCCAATTCTAGCCAGCACAGGACACAACGCAGGAAGAAATCTCCGGGTAGGGCACCGGTCCATCGCAGGGCACACTCACACACCAAGCACACACCAGGGACAATTTAGGATCGGCAATGCACCTAACCTGCATGTCTTTGGACTGTGGGAGGAAACCGGAGCACCCAGAGGAAACCCCCGCAGACACACGGAGAACATGCAAACTTCACGCAGGGAAGATCCGGAAAGCGAACCCAGGTCTCCTTACTGCGAAGCAGCAGTGCTACCACTGCGCCACCCCAGAACCCAGCTGTCCCACCAAAATTTACATGGGTGATGCCAAACACTCATGACATTTACATTTGCTCCCATAATACATCTCAATTACTCTAGATTAATTTAAAGACTTTCTGTCCAAGGACTTTTTTATTTTCTCCCTGGTTAATATAATTAATCACTAACTAATTAACACTGCCAGAATTAGATATATCTTGAAAGGTTTAAGTATTTAAAATATGCTGGTTCTATGCAGCATCAGTAATCATTGTAAACTGTATAATAAGCTTTTATCATGAAATAGACCCCACACCCAAAGCATAAATTCATATGTATCCAGACTATATAAACAATGTACCAGTAAACTGATAGGTAACAAGCATGTGTGAACAAAGCTGAACTATCTATAAAAACCTGATAAACCAATTCTCCAGGTAAAGACCTAGCATAAATCCCAGGAATTGATCAACTCTGCTTGTGTGTGAATAAGGCCATAAAACTTCTAAGATAAAATTCAAAAAAATATCTGCACCTACAATGTAAACATGCTTGAAGTAATATGAATAAGCAGGGCCATGATGCATAATAATCTATGAAAGTCTACTTTGTAAAAATTAACCATTTGATGAGTCTGGCAACTGTACAGATTGTGAAACATGGAGGCTACTCTTCATCCAAGTGAAGGATTACATTATTGACAAACATTTTCAGCCATTAAATGGAGGAATTTGCTAAGGTAGTAGTTAAAATGAAGATATGCAGCTCTCATTCAAAGGACACTTGAAGGTTCAGATGCTTTTAGGTACAAAGACACATAAATACCATATATACTGTATATTAGCCCAACCTTCTCCAAACCTGCTTAGAGAGATTTCATACCCAGTCTCCCAGTGCTGTGAGAAGAATGCACAGAACACTGAACTATACATACATGAGCAATAATAATAATAATAATAATAATAATAATAACCAGTAGAACAAATGCAGCACTCAAATGTTGCTATTCACTGCCTGCTTCACTTCAGAGAAAAGTAAAAACATTTTGATGTTGGTGCTTGTAAAACTCATCATTTTCAACCAGGCAAATTATGTGTTAATGAGCACATTTCAATAAATGCAGGGAATGTTAAACCCAGTATTCTATATTTGAACAAAAAAAATCAAAAGAAATGGGTAACCTTGGTAATAACAGAAAGTTAGTCACCCAGTGTATCTCCAGTGGTGGCTATGTAAATGACAACAGTGGTACAATGTCCTTATAGGGTTCTCAGAATCCATCACTGGTTATTAGACAGGATCTTTGTCTGGTTTTACATGGACAGACTTCTCTTTATTCCCTGCTGATAATCCCTTTTTACTCAGGAGTAAATTCTAAATATGATGAGCATTCTTTGAACTATGATAACATTCTTTTTAAAGACTACATTTTTGAATAATCTCTCTTTTTCTAAAGAGGAGATAAGCTTTTTCATATGGTATAAACCCCCTGTACTACGAACAGCAATTTGTTAGAGTTAATCCATAAAAACAAATGTTAAATAATTTGGGATTCCTTTATCTTTTTGTTTGTAATGTTATAATGACAAATTAAACTTTAATTCCAGATATTACCGTGTTCCCTTTAGAGGTACAAATTGCTGAAAACAATTTTTTAAAGTTACATTATCTGTACCCATTAATTGTTTAAATATGTTACATTGTTTTAAAGCATTTTAAAAGATAGCTCTCAATTAAAAGGGCATGATATTATGTAAACATTTATTTGCCGGAATTCAATATTTATCTTTGAACTTTATCAGTATGGTTGTGCATGATTGCCTCAGAGCACTTTGAATCCCTGCCCACTCACTATTAATGTGGAGTTTGTTTGGGTGTTTTCTCCAAAACAACACTCTCTGAACTATTTTCCACAGATCACACCCTCAATTTCAAGTATCAACTGAGGCGTGTTAAATTTAATTTCCTCTCCACTGTGCAGATCCTTAAACGGCTCCTTTAACCTAACCTCTCTGATACATTATCCAACTACACTACAATGCTAAATGTCAAAACTTTCAACATTTTTATCCAGTTTTCACTGTCCAGGCCACCCAAACTGTAGATCCTGCCATAATGCCTAAGCCCCAATAAACTGACTGGCAATCATTGCCAAGGCCTCCGAGAACTTTCACTCATCCACACTTCGATGGTTCTTGCAATTCCTGTTTCCTTTGCACTCTAAAGAAACCTCTTCATTGTTGCTTTTAAACGGCGGACCACCACCCTAATTCTGACGTCTAAACTGTCTGAAACTCTTTACTCTTGGTCCGTGGCCATTGCCCAGTTCGGCAAAACTTCGAATTATTCTCCAGTTTTCAAGCAGCCTCAAAACAAATAACTTCTGCCAGATCTCTGTGCCCTCCTGTTGCTGATCAAATCCGTCTACGTCTAACACTGTCAAAGGCTTAGTGATTGAAAGTGATAACTTGTAATAGCTGTGCTGCTTATGAAACGGGATTAGAGTCCACGTCATAAAGCACGGGAAAGGTGAGCAAACCGCTGAGTTGGAGCCGCAAGATCTTTGATTGGAAATCGCCAGGCTCCAACTAAGGACACCACTACAAAATAACCCTTTAAGTGACAAACTTCACACACCCCACTCCCGAAAACGCGGACAATCCGCGTGGGTTCAGTGAAAATTAACTGCGCAAACATACCAATGGTTGAGATGTATGTGCTGTTGAAATTGTCTTCTGCAAACCTGATAATAAGACAGGTCTTCCCGACGCCACTGTCGCCGATGAGTAAAAGCTTGAAAAGAAAATCATATTTTTTAGCCATGCTTCGGCTCAAAGCCAAAAAAAACGAAGAACGCGAACGTTTGGCAGTTTTCCGCTTTGCAGTGTTTTAGGAGTGGCGGTGATCCACCCGTTGTCGTTTCCAACTTTTTTTCACGTCTGTCTTATTAAAGTTTTTTTTTACTAAAGACGGTTGAGACCGTTGAAAGGCCTGGTCTCCCTTTCGCTCTCCTGGGTTCTTATTTTCCACAAAGACACGTATATTCCAAACAAATAACCAGTTATCGCCAAGTTTCACCAACTTAGTCTGAGTCCCTAAAGCTTGTCGTACTCCCAAAAAAGAAAAAAATAATGAATGAAATGTTGTTTTCAACCGGTAGGCGGCGACCCGACAGTAGCTTCAAAGTTTGTAGCCTCAACATGGCCTGCTGGGAAGTTGCCGTTCAAACTGCGCATTCTGATTGGCTGTTGACTTGTTCTGCCCTCAAAATTAATCCGTGATATGCTACAGTGCAAGAAAGTCAACCTTTTGTAGAATTTTCAAGGAGTAATTTCAAAGAGATAAACTGCGTACATATTCTGTCCCGTTAGAAAAACTAAACTGGTAAACCTTTCGCATAAAGATTCTATTAATCGATCTCTACAATTACTGGTGATTTAGGAGCGCAGTCGTTCCCTCGCAGTTTGCCCTGGCTGCGCAGATTGTGCACATATTATGCGCTGATGTCATAATTCAGGACTGCTTTGCAAGACTACCAGTGTGCCAGGATTTGTGTTGCAACAATGGTTCTGCAGTAAAAAAAAAAAAAAAAAGCTACTGTACATCTGAATTTAGGTTAATTTTTGGAATATTTTGTATTTTGTATGGTATATAAATGTAATGATTTAACATTTCAGTATATTTAAAAGTATGCAACTTGTGGTGTAGTTTTTATCTCGGAACTTAACCTGCTCTATATGATGTTTCAGTTAATGTGGATTTCCAATTACTTTTTATCATGGCCTGACATGAAATTAATCGTCTGCATATTTATTGTATTTTTTTTAATTCATTTTGTTTATTTTTGACCTTTTTTAAGCACCTTTCTTTTGATCAAGGACATGTCTCAATTGTTATCCTCTTCTCAAAAAATGAATAATCCCGTCATTAGTTTGTGACTGGCAAAAGGTATGATTGGCAGCTCTCGTTGTCATTTTACAAATTAAAACGTTAACAGGTTTACAGTTTACAGTTGTCATTCAAGTATTATTTAAGGCAAGCTAGGTTTTCTTGGTAAAAAACAATAATATTAAGTAAAACCATGATTTAGTAGACCCTCTGATGAAATGGTATAAATAGGACTATTACAATATATTACAATATTAATAAAACCCAAAAACACAAGGGTAATACTCTCAAATAAAACTTAGCAATCTGTGGTGCAGAGGCAAAATATATTTTTTCTATATATTCCTTATAAAACCAACCTAATCCAGAGCCTGTACTGGCATCACTAGGAACAAGGGCACAAATCCACTGCAAGGCACACTCATGCACACATTCACACCTACTGGGTTAGTCAAAAAATTAAATTTACAATATTCTATATTAAAAAGAATGAGTAAATCACTGAAATGTTCAGTTTTTTAACTGCACAATATATATGCAAGGGTTACATATTATAATTTATAAATTGTTCTGAATTTTTGTGGCAATTATACAATTAAATGTAAATAGACTGTGATAGACTGGTCCCTTGACCATATGTTGGATATGATGCAGTCATAGCTTTAATTAAATGAGTTCAAAAACAGAAAGAAACTAAAATAACCCACATATGGAAAAAAGCCATGACACAGAGTTCACAGAGAAAACATTCAGTAACCAATTTGGTGTGATAAAATTTCTAAATTCTGAATGTAAAATTTTAAATAAATCGCAACAGGACATATTGATGGTTCTAGTTTTTCTCATTTGGTTACCAAAAGCTTGTGCTCTCCAAAAATACTGTAGTCTAGGAAAAATGAAATAGGTTATGGAAATTTATAAGAGGAACATTAATTAGATAATTTCACCACTGTAGATTCACATTTGACTTCATTACATGATTTAATACCCTATACCTGCTGTAAATTATTTGATATAAATGATTAAAATAATAAAATACAGTTGTACTGTACAATGTTAAGACACTCCATTTGAGACCTGTCTTTTAGATAATTATTAAACTTATTACAATGAAGTTTTTACATTTTTTTACAGACTTATTTATGAGCAGCAGCATGACAGCATATGACACCTCATAAGAAAAAATACACATTGGATTACATTAGGAGTGTCAAACTTACCCCATGGTAGGAAATGGTACGATACAGTGGTTCTTGTTCTATTTAAGATTGTCATAGGCTTTTTTTAAATACTTTATTGACAGAGATTTTCATTGTAAACTCAGCAGAGCATTTAAAAGTCAGCTCTTTGGAGGCTGTAGAACAGTCTGAATATCATCCCCCACGCCCCCAATTCTAATGCTATAGATACATTAACATCTTTAACCAAATGGCTGAATTTTTGTTTCCCTATATTCTCATGCCAGTTTTTGCAAGAATATTTGGCATCTCTGCATGTCTAACTATGGTAATTTCACAAAGATGACTCTGGATACTGTGAATGAAGAATAATAAACTGATTGTAAGATTTCTGGCAACAAAAACTAGCAGCCTAAAGATTGGAGTTTGCCATCCATGGATGAAGTTATCTAAAATGCCATCATTTAAATCAAATATAATCTTGCAAGTTAAAAAACCTAATAGTTCATTAGTAAAAAAATCTTAACAATTTTAAGGAACTATGTTACTTTATTAGTTATTCAGTATGTTTTTTTATATATGTGTGACAATTTCTTTAAAAATGTACTTCATGGTAAAGCAGCACTAGAAATGCAACTGCACCTTATCATCATGGCGTCCTCACCACTCCATCCGTTACTTCCGCTCCCTGTGAGCAAACCCCGTTGGTTTATATTAGAGCTCGGCTTCCGGTTTTTCCTTCTTTTCGGCAGCGGCTTGAAACACGCCAAGATGCCTGTGAGTGCTCGTTGTCAACACTTTTGGTTTTAACTCTTCAGGTTTTGATTTTCTCGCGTTGTCGTTTTCCTGAGTAGTCGTGACATTTTACTTACTTTAGCATCATGTCTTGCGAACTTCACTATTACATAAAGAATAGATTTCAAGTTATATTGGAGTGTTTGTAAGCGAAAAGATGGCGTCGCTCATGTGCCCGATACCACGGGGAGCAACTAGAGTGGGGAGCATCACAGGCCACGTTTGGTTTCATACTTTTGTTTTCATAAAGTTGACAGTGATTGTTATTATTTTTGCTTGCCACAGGACCCAGTTTTACTGTTTTGGGGGCAAAAAAGTCGCTACGAGTATGACGTAGGATGTGTTGGCTTTTTTTATTCTAACTTGCATTGTATGTAGTTCAAGTATGGAAATAATGTTGGGAGTTCGGCAGTGATCGAGTTGTTTTGATATGTCGAGGTAGTAGTTCTTGTTGAAATTGGTGGCATTTTAATTTACCAAACCTTGTAAACTTGTACTTTATCTAAAAAAAACTGCTTTTACATAGAGGGCCTAGAATCAGTTTCCGCCGCCGAAACATTTGGGGGCCCCTTATAGCTGCGCATTTTTGTTGTCACGATTTATTTTTGTAAAAAGGTCATTGTAACAAAGCTCAGTTTTATTTGGCAGTTATTTTAATTGCCTAAAGCCTATTTGTAGGTCTTATTTGACACATTTCGTTGGTGTTTATAGGCCCCAGCAGACCACGATGATGGTTTAGACTGATTTAAAATCGGGACGGATATCGATGGTATTACAGTTAATTATTCAGTACCTGTAATAAATATTTTGGTAATGGTTGCGTTTCTTTAAAATGGTGGAATTAGTAGTGTGCTTAAAGAGTGCGTTAATTTTAATATGCTTCAGTAAAGCCAACAAGTGCAGTTTTATCTTGCAGTTAATAAATACGTAGTTTTTTTCGTAATGACGCAGTTTTTGTTTGAGCTATAATAACTAAGGCCTTGCCCAGCATAATCTTGTAAGCAGTTACGTAAGAAAATGACTGATGCTCCTACGCTATTGTTTTATGGAGCTATTCGAAGTTATCACTTGACAAGTCTCCCCTTCTCGTTTCTTTGAGCTGTTTAAAAAAAAAAAAAAGGTTGATTGGATGGGGATTGTAAGTTGCAAGTTCGGAAGACGTTCGTTTCAATCGAATTTCCCGTCTGACCAATCATGATAACAAACCACTATTCAGGTATGAGGCCCGTCGTTTTTTCCTGGTACTGCCTTTCAGAAAACAGTATTAATTCACAGCAAATCGATAACGGGAGCCCACTTGTGCCAAGAGTGTACATTATTTGCCATGTGGCTTAACTTTCTGACACGTTTTATTTATTTTTTTTAAGCTCGCAAAAGACTTGTTGCACCCATCCCCCGAGGAGGAGAAGAGGAAGCACAAGAAGAAAAGACTCGTTCAGAGTCCGAACTCCTATTTCATGGATGTGAAGTGCCCAGGTAAGGTACCATGGATGACCTCTGGGACCATGTTAGAATATTTTACACAGGTTCTGATTGGATGAAATCCTATGGCATTTTTTTTTTTTACTAGTGTTAATTGGAACATTTGGTATGGTGTCACTTTATGAATCTTTGCATTCCCAAGGGGAATTCTTTAGGTCTTAAACAGTTGTGGGGTTTTCCTTGGTTGAGGATCATTTAAGCACAAAACCAAAACTTTGGCAAATTGCTGTTCAGTGACACAGTATCCTTGTTACATGTTTGGTTTTCTTACAGTGGGGTTATTACTACTGCCCCACATTTCCCTTGTCTGAAGTCAAGACCTATGCACTCTCCACAGGGTGTTTTGTAGTTCTTAACGTCTGTATGAATTTTCTGTGGTTCCTTAGTTTTTTTTAAGTGTCAAGTGTGATTTGTATTGATTGACAGTTCTAATTTGCCATACACTGTAGTCTTGGGATGGCTTGCCCTTTGATGGAATGGCATTTTGTTTGTCTTGCTTACTGCAGCCAGGCTAGGTTGTGCCATTCCTTGCATTGTTTGAGAGTAATCAACTTTATATTAAGCATGACTAGTGTTCCTGAGTTTTGAGAAATAAATTAATCCAGTGTTTACCTTTAGATGTGCAATTGTATAAATTAATGTAAATCAATTGGCACTGTTACTAGATGATGTTAATCTGAAATAACACTTAAATTGACTTTAATCCAATAATAAATGTCTATATTAATGACAAGTTAATGGGTCCTTGCTTTTCTACAGGTTGTTACAAAATCACTACTGTATTTAGCCATGCTCAGACAGTCGTGTTGTGTGTTGGCTGCTCAACAGTGCTGTGTCAACCCACTGGAGGCAAAGCTAGGCTCACAGAAGGTAAACACTTAATTTTGTTATAGAAGGATATTTTTCCTTTTAACATTAAGGTAAAAGTTTTTTTGTTTATCTATTAAAGAAGAAATTGTTTTATCACTGTTGGAGAAAAATGTGATATAATGCACATCTGTTTTCAGTGTTGGACATTTCTCCCAAATCATTTTCTTTTAAGAGTGGTATTTGCCAAAGAGCACCTCCCTATTTTATTTAACAACTTTCATTATTAGGAGATAATGGAGTACACATTTTACTCTCAAAAGCTTGTTTCACAAATAGACAGTAGCAGTCACAGATAACAGTACCAGTCAGATGAGTTGAGATTGTGAAAGTTTTTTGTTACACTTGTCACTGTTTTTTACCTTTTGGGGGTGGAAGAAAATGGTTAGTGGACTGTAGTAATCACTTAAAAGCCTTATTCTCTTTATGGGGTTGTCAGCAAAGTGGGAAGGTGGAGGATCGTGAAAAAAAAATATCTTGGAAAGTTATCCTAATTTCCCATTTCAAGATGTATCCCTATGAAATTGTCAGGTTAGTAAATGAGGCATGAAAGCCACTGAATTGCCAAATACATCATCAAAATGTTTTGTTTTTTTATATGAAATGTTGACATCCATATAAACTAGTCACTAGAATACTTCAGTGCCATTAAAATCTAATTAAATTGTTTCTGGGAATTTGAAACTGGACAACTGTATAAATAAAAGGTAAAATCCACTTCAAAGAGGAAATGTTTGAACGTTGTTTCCAGCATAAGCTGCAGTTTATTTGAGCGAAGCGTTTGAAACTGAGCCTTATGCCGTTTTCTAAAACCAAAGTGCAGTAGCATACATCTTTAGAATCATCCTATTGTTTTTCAGTTTTCTATCTATAGTGTTTGTCTCCAGTATTTTTTCTAAATCTTGAATATGACTTGCACTTGAGCATTGATACTAACCAGAATATTTTCTGTAAAATTAGAAAGTAGTATCTGTTCAACACATTTGAGCTTCCTGTTGACTGGGTTGAAAGTTTCTGCCCAGTTGCTTTTTTGAATTTTAATCCTAGGATTTGGTTGTGAAACTAATTTTCTAGGTACAGTGATCCTCCGCCCATTGCGGAAGTTATGTTCCAGACCCATCAGTGATAGGTGAAAATCCGTGATATAGAAAGACTGTGTAAATAAACATTTTTTTCATAGTTTAAGCCTTAAAATTTCCCTCCCACATGCTTTAAACACATGTAAACTTACTAAAACACACTTTACATATGATATGTGGATGTTGGGCTAAGGATATGAGTAACATCTCTGTTATAAAAAAAAAAAAAAAATATTACCAGGGAGACAAGACAGGACAGCTGCTGTACAGGCTTTTAAATGGTTGATGCAAAGTGTGTCACACAGAGCACGCAGCTGAACTGATTGCATCTCTTTAGCGTGCGTTGAGACCCCCCATCACAATGCGAGCAGCGTTATAAATCTCTTTTTAGTGTGCGTTGAGACCCCCCATCACAATGCGAGCAGCGTTATAAATCCCTTGAAAAAGGACAAATGTTTTTACAAAAGTTTTAACGTAACATTGAAAATAATGCATATGTAACAATTCATGAAATAACAATCTCTTGAAATTATTTATCTGGTAAACCAAACCTGGGGATGGGTGAGCGAAGAGAGCAGGTTGCGGATCCCCCTAGTAGTAGTAGTAATAATAAATCTGCGATATAGCGAGGGATCACTAATTTTTTTTCTCACAACAGAATCTGAAAAATTTATTTTAGACATTACACAATGCACATTAGTAAAGTGTTGTGGGTGCTTAAGAGGGCTGTCAGAGGCAAAAAGGTCTTATGAAATGTATACAAATGCAGTGTACAGTACACTTGTACAATTTTTTTATGGTTTCCTTTTTTACTGCTTGTTTCCATAAAGTATGTGCTTTTGACTTGTGCAGTGTTGCTTAAAAGGTGACACCAGAAAATGTGCCACTTCCATTTTCCATTTTCTCTTTGATAAATCCTATTTCAGTGGAGTTTGGCAAATGCTGAACTACATCTTTTCACCTGTAATTGATAATAATAATTAAATTAATAATAATTAATAACCTGAAAATTGCTCATGATTGGTCAAACACATTAAACAGCCATTTTTCACCTATATGCTTCTCTTTGATCAAGTAATGATCCTTCTCTCTCTTTTCTGTAAATTGAGTGCATGGTTTCCAAATGAAGCGACTGAATAGCCTAAAAAGTGGCCCCCAAACTTGGTCCTGGAGGCCCACTGTGGCTGCTGGTTTTTTAACCAGTGCACATTTTTAATTGTACTCCAAGCCCATGTAAGCTGTTATTCCACAGTTTATGTATTGGTGTCAATGTAGAAACTGCAAAACAAGTGTGGTTCATTTAAAATATACTAAACAGGTACAATGAGCTAATGTAAGTTTTTTTTTTTTTAATATTTTCATCCTTCTCCCAATCTGATTTATTTAATCCAGTATTTACTAAATAATGGGTCTAATGCTGAACTAATTTCAACATTTCATCATTAATTGCCTGGGGGTCGTTTTGTCATAATTAGGATTCAAAAAAAAAAACAAACTGTACAGAAAGGGGCAGAACAACAGGAAAACGACATGTTTACGCATTTAAAGCTAGTAACAAAAATAGAAATTTCTAAATGTCTTATAAATGTAAATCATACCACTGCGATTTCTGAATGCAGAGTAAGAGACCAGCTAATCAATAGTCAGTTTTTATCAGTTATCACTAATTGTGAATCTGGTTGGAAGTGGATCCCCAGGACCATGTTTAGGAACCATTTAGCTTAAAGGTTGTGTACAGTCTTTTTTTTTTTCTCAATTATTTAGTAAACATGTTTATTCTAAGCAGTTACAGAAATCTTGAGTACAAGTGTTTATTATTAACCTAGTAGTTTTATATTAAAGCACAAGAAGAAAATGCTTTATTACAAAGCTAAATGAAAGATAGCATCTCTTAAAACAAACTGTGGGTTGGCTGGGGTACCTAAAAATGAGCATTGCTGATGCTGAAAGGGCTGTACAAAAATATGTTCAAGGAATATCAAAAATGTCAGTTTCGATTGTCTTTAGGGAAGAAAAGAGAACCAGTTTTACTTAATGTGATGGGAGATTAATATTATTGGATTAGGATACGGTAGAATTGTATTAAAATCTGCTTTATATGGTATTAATAGTATTTGGGTGGAGATCTTAGTCTCAAAATGCACTGTGAAGAGTGCATTTAAGAAGCAGGAGGACACCACCACAACCCCAAAAAAAAAAAACACCTAATAAAGATGCAAGAGATCCAGTCCAAATTACTAATAGGCTGGTCCTGGAACTAAAATGTTTTTTTTTTTAAATACTGCAATATTCCATGACAGTCTCGAGAGAGAAGATAGGATGTCAGTTACTCCAAGGTTTAAAAAAAAAAAATCATGTTTGCATTCATATGTAATCTTTTATTGTTTATATGCATAAATGCCATTCCAAATTTTACTTTGTGCTATTTAACGTGTAATGTAATTAAGCAAATTCGATGGTTGAATTTTATTCTGCTGGTTATAGCAGCCTGATTGTTAGATTTTTGCATTCAGCCACAACTGTTGCATATTGCTCAACAAACTACAGCAGCAGATCTAACACGTGTTATTGGTCCATATTTTTCACATTTTCAACAACACAGCTGTATGATTAATGTATAACTTTCTCATTCCTGGTTAGTCCAGTTTTGGGTCACAGGTCAGCCAGTGCCTATTTGGAAAATATTAGGCAGAATATAGGAAGCAACTCTAAACAATGGACGCAATCATTGGGCCTTCTGCATACACACAGATGGGGCAACTTTAAAACTACCAAGTAACCCCAGCACATGTCAGTTGTAGTTAGTAATCAAATTAGACAGGATAGGCACACATTTGCAAAGAAGCACAAAGAATCCTGATATCTAAAGGTTAGTTTAAACTGTTAAATGACAATAGGCAAGTTTTCACATTGCAGGAGGCTGGTTTGAATCAGTATTGGCTCTCGTATCCGATAAAATAAACTGCATGCTTTCCCCGTGTCTTTGGGTTTTTTCTTCAAGTACTCCAGTTTTCTTACCACGTCCCAAATACATAAAGATTAAGAGCTTCCAAAATGAAAGTTGGGATGTGGTACATGGGTCCTTCCTGGAATTGGATTCAACTGGTACAGAGAAAATGTCATGTAAAAATACAACGTAAATGTTTACTGCTTTGTCAGTGTTTGCTCAGTTGTCAGATGATATTGAAATGTTGACTTTTTAAATTTTCTTCCTTGTTCATTTATTCTCACTGTATTCTTAAGCTTTGGTCATTGTTGTCACACTAGTCTTATGTAAGAAACATGGTTTTAGAACTGTATTCATATATAGTTTGTTTACAGGAAATTTCTCAGTGAAGATGTATAACATGCTCTCTCTTTAATCACATGTTATATATATATATATATATATATATATATATATATATATATATATATATATATATATATATATATATATGAAATGGACTTTCATGCACTGCATAGAGTTTGAAGCACACCCACTAAAAGGTCACAAATCAGCATTTTCATGTAAAACTACGTACAGCTGGGCGATATGGACCAAAAATCTTATGTCTATTTTTTAGCTGAATGACGGTATACAATACTTTTTTTTTTTTTTTCTTCTTCCCATAAAGTAGTAGACAATTCTGAGTCAAAGCTGCATGTCTCAAATGTCACACATACTTTTACTAACATACAGCTATAGATATCGACATGTTGTTAATGCTCCTTGAATTAAATAAAATGTTCTTTTCCTTCATAACAAAAGACTCACAGCTGTGCAATTAAAAAAAATATAAACGGAAAAGATACAAAGCAAAAATAACAAAAGGCCGATTTGCTCTTTAAAAACTGGGTTTCCACTGTAGTAGAGTTCTTTCTTTACCTCCTGTGTTTAGTCCTGTACAAACATTTACAACAAATAACAAAACATGTAACAACTGACAAAACTGAAAACTTTCTTAAACATAGAAATGGCCCGGGTGATGTGGTTATCATCCATACCATGTCCTGTAACACACAATAAAAACTTTTAAAATTGCTTTTTTTATGTAAAGAGGCAGATCACTCAAAGGCAAATTAACATCCATCTGTGTTTAATAGGGGTGTATAAGATTTAACTACGTGTGTAAACTATGTTGTGTAATGTGTAAGCTAGAAATGGTTTTAAACAATTTTTGCAAAATCACCAGCAAATGAGTGAAACAAGTGTATATTTTAGACCTTTTCAATCTAAACACTTCTGAATTTAAAATGCATCCCTGTCTCCTCTTAATTTGAGTGGTGGCAAGGATTTACTGGTGGTCGCTGGTATGACGTTAACCTGCATCCGGCCCTCCAACTTGGAAAACATGGAGTGGTGGCAGAATTGGCCCTCCAGCCACCGTAAAACCCTTTGCAGCTCCACACGGATTTACGTGGTGCCGAGGCATCACCCGTTGCATGTCATGTGTACACAGTCAATGCTGCCCTTCTCTTCTCAGCTGGGGCTCTCCTTCAGTATCACAATGCAAATGCTGCCCTTCTCTTCTCAGCTGGGGCTCTCCTTCAGTATCACAATGCACAGTCTAATGCACGCACGCATGCACATAGTCCAATAGGGCTTTATGTAACAGTTTAAATTTCATTTAAACATTTCAAATAGATTAACTTGTGGTCAGTATGCATAATTAGCCCTGTGTTTCTATACAACTTTTTACTTAACTCTTTTAGGGTGGGCAGAGGGCAACAAAAAGCTACAAACATAGATAGAACTCACCATTACGTTATAGGTAAACCCTCTTTGCTTGGAAGACTGTTAGACTCGTTGACTTAACGTTGAATCCCTGCGTGTGTGTGAGTAGCATAGAGCAAACAACGTCTATAATGACATCGGGTGAGAGAGTGAAGCGAATGTGCAAAGCAAAATACTTGGTGGGTGTCATTTTCAGTATATTTTATTTTGAATTGTTCTCTGACTTGTTGGGAGTATGATTTGGTGCAAGTGATCTGGAGATCAAGATCTGAAACTGATCAATCGGCAGCTGATGCTGCCAATCGCTGAAAGATCTCTAACACGCAGCGACAGTACACTACGTGCAGCAACATTTTGTTGATTTATGTGGGAAAGTATTGCTTTGTGTGCTTTTTAGAAATATTTGAGTTTTTGTGTAAAAATATTCAACCCTGGGAGAAAACGGAGGAAAATCGACAATATGATAAGCCACTGCTTAACTAATGTTGCCTCACTTATCACTTTTGCCTCACTTATCACTTTTTCTCTCATAAGGCACAGCACAGGTTTGTGAGTTTTGTAATGTGGTTTATTTTTTCTGGGCTGCAGCACGCATTTTCACACACTTTTCGTACTGCACTTTATGGCGCTGTTGTAAATAGTGGAAAAGAGTAGTAGCGCTTGAAGCTTTTGTCAGGACTTGTTTTCTGCATTCTGTACAGAATACATTATTCTGCTGCTCATCTGACACTTAACCTGAACCATCTCCAAATAATTGAGCCATTGTTTTTCTTTTTACCAACCAGCTCTTCTTTGATAGCTTCCTTAGTGTTTTTATCCATCTCCATGTGTCTGCCTGCAAGTGAAGTGGTGGGGGAGGAATGAGTTGTTTTTAGAGAGGGAAAGAGGTGCAAGAGACAAACTGGGAGAAGAGAAAGGCGAACTGGCAGCTGTATGAGAATAAATTTAACCCAAATTAACCTTCTATCTCGTATGAAAATTTGTTTTTTAAAAACTTGATATATTGTATATACACAAATGTTTTGATAATGTGGATTTTAGCTTAAGTAGACTTAAAATGATCCGCTGTCTAAAAGTTTGAGGTTTTCTTGATCTACCTTTAACATGTGAAATTGTAGCATATCCTGTCATAGAACTATAAATTACTTTCTTTGTGTTGTACAGGGTGCTCATTCAGACGAAAGCAGCATTAGACTGCTACTGTTTCTGGAAGATGCTGTACAGGATTCAGATTATGGATCTCTTGGAATAAAGACTGTTTGGTGCAGTCCAACCCAATGGGACCTGGATCGTCTATCAGTAATTGATTAATGGAATTTCATGTGGTGGGGCACAATTGATCTGTCCTTGTAGCTTCTGCCAATATGACTAAATAAATTTTGTTAAAAAAAAGTATTAGTGGAAGTTTGTTGTTTTTTTTTTAATTATGTTCTGCTCTATATACAGCACAACTTTAATCTAGTTGGCCTTGATATTACATGAATTTTTGGTTTGTTCTGAATATGTTGTCATGTAACTGAGATTTGTACAAAGGTAAGGCAAATGTGTACATAATGAATTGGGCAGTATTTTAAAAATAATAGTTAATTGAAGAGGAGACTCATTGAAACAAATTTGAAAGTGTAGAAATTTGTTGGGCTGTGTATAAAGCTAGTGGTTTTTATATTAAGCCAAAACCATTCAAAAACTGAATAGACCTTTATGGCACAGTCACAGAATTTAAGAAAGCTCACAATTTGAGACTTAATTCCCACTTGGTTACATGTAAGATTTGTGGACAAGTGTAAAAATCGTTATAATGAAATTAAAGCATATGTTGTGCAATATGCACATACGGTGTACATTTAAAGAAAGTAGCAAAAATGTTGAAACAGGCCTGGGTATGTTGTGACATGTTTCAAGGTTACTTATGCACAGTTGTGGTTCAACAAGAGTAACATTCCAAGATACAGGATGTCGAGAGTCCTCGTGCGAATCAAGTAAGAAAATGCTAGACTTGGAGCAACGTTCATAGGTGAAATTTCTCAGAAAAAGGAAAAATCCAGAAGAGATCCATAAATGAATGCATCAGTGCCGTCAGGAGATGTTCTGTGAAGACAAAGTGATTTTTTTTCCTTGTTTTGGTGACTAGAGGTGAGATATGGGTCTATCACAGAGATCCTCGGTCCAGACTAGTCCATGCAGTGGATGCTCAAGTCGTCCCATCCCCCACCCCAAAAAGGCAGAAAAATCTGCAGGCAAAGTCATGGCAATTGTCTTCTGGGGTATTGAAGGAGTTTTGCTTCTGGAGTTCATGCTACACAAGACACAACAGGAGAGTTGTGCTGATGCAATGATCGCTTTGCAGGAGTCAATCGAAGAAAAGATGAGGAAAACTCACAGCAGGCATGCTGCTGATTCATAACAATGTGCTGGTTCTTGTGTCACGTTAATCACAGGTTGCCATCTGAGAATGTGGGGTCCAGCAGCTGAACCATCCCATCCGCCCTACAGTCATGAATAGACTAGAGATTGTTTACTGTTTTGAAAAAATCTCTCCATGGACAGCGGTTTCCGAGAGATGAAGATACCAAGGCAGCTGTAATGTCTGAAGGTCAAACAGAAGATTTTTTTTTTTCCTTCAAAGGGGTTAAAGTCATTGCAGCAAAATTGGATGAAGTGTATGGTGCTCTGGATCCTGGTTGGTAACCCCAAGGTAGACACATACGATCCAGTCCCATCCTCCGCAAATGACTATCTGCAGTTGCCAGGTGTTACATGGGCATCCTCTTGGACTGGTCAAGCTGCTCGGATACTCAACAAAAGGGACCCAGTTAGTCAAATTGTACCACATGACCATAGTGCTGTAACTGATGCTCACTCACAATGCAGATAATGTACCTTATTTGGGATTCCTTGAGCAACCACTCTCTCGACATCAAACCAGCAGTACCGAAGGACTCTGAAGAGACAAAGTACCGGAGGAGTGTAGTCTTCATCTCATGACACTGCATAGCATCCATGTCTTGTATCCATATAGCAAAACAAGAAGCTCCAGTGACCTCATGCTCTCCCAATCAAGTCTCCAGCCAAGGTTAGTAAACCTCTTGACAAGGCAGATACTCCCTCCACAGATGCGCACACACACTGCTGATGCCTGTGTCCAAGAGGTCATTAGAGGCCTGAATCTTGGTTTTGATCCAGGACACTTGCAAGCCCAGACACACGAACTCCTCACCTAGTCAGTCTCTCGAGAGCACTAATCAGAACCTCCATTGATTCCACGAAGAACACAGCATCGTTGGTAAAGTTGAGCTCAGTGAAGGTGTGCAAGGTTCGGCATCCACTCTGCATAACACGGTACCAGTGTACATGCCAGCCATGATATCCAGCAACTTTCAGGAGATCCCAAGAAGTCTTGGGATGTCCCACAGGGCAGCTTGATCAACTGAGCTGAACACTTTTGACAAAGGCTGTAAAGAATCACTGCAGATATTCACATTTGCGCACCATGAAAATCCTCAATGCAAGGATGTGGTCGATGGTAGACGACTTAGATATGGTCACTGGTGAGGCAGTGATCATGGATCCTATCGAGGATGATCCTAGCAAGAACTAAGGACCTTTACCTGGCACTGAGAACAGTGTTATTCCCCTGTAAACAATTCTCTTACAGAATCCAAAGGTAATGTGTCAATTGAAGGTCATAATAAAACTAAGAGTGCATCATGCAGATAGCACTCCTGAATCACTGTACCTGCTCTGCTTTGCATATTGGAGGTCATGTATGTTTGTTCTGAAATTAGTACTGTGCTTTATAATAAATTGCTGTCCTAAACTATGTTCCCTGATTATAAAAATGTGGATTTAGAGAACTCGGTACAGTATTATTGTTTAGGTAGTGGATGGGTGGAACTTTTATTCAAACGTTCTAACTTTAAGGTGCCAATATTTGCTTTATCACACTGATCTCATTCTACTGTTGTAACTTCCCAAATTTCAGATGGGCTTCTATGAAAGAGAAGATCAGATCTATATTATGGCTTGCATCGATAACCATGAACTTGACTATATAGTGGGCACCAATGGTGTGTCTTGGAGCTATGTATTTAATTCACCATTGCTTGAAATGTATGAATACAATATGTAATTTATTTTTGTGCAAGCGTCTGTGCTTCTTGTTAACTTCTTTATTTAGAGCTTTTCCATTAAAATGTAACATTCTGGCCATGCGAAGGGGCGTTCCCTAAAATGCAGGTGAGGGAGGAGTAGCTGGATTCTTCACATCAGTCAGTGTGTTTTCTACACCGGCCATGCGTGCTACAGAAAGGCTAACAATCGGGCAACATCTGAGTTGCTCAACACAAATGTGAATGGAAAGTTGATTTTTTTTAGGACGAAGGTATGATCCTGCCTTATTTGACACTCAAAGTTCAGCACTGGGATTATTTAAAATTGAGGAAAACTATTTGCATTTGCAAAATGCATAGTAAGGTGTGCATTGTTAGATATCGGTAAGCTCTCATTTTACCAACATGAAGAGCTACGAGTGTGTTGTGTGGTGATGTTAACTATAGACTTGCACTCTAAAAGCCAAGTCCATAGTTTCAGATTCACTAATTGGAGCATGTGGGATGATATACTGTTAAAATTATCCAAATTTCATGTTCCCATGGGGAAATTCAGATGCATACTGCAGCTGAAATACAAAACAAATTAAACAAAACAAGAATACAGACTTGCAGGACATAATACCGCCAATTACTAAGTACATAAAAATACACTTGATGAGTACATTGGGTGAAAGCATTGATTTGCATGATAGCAGTGGGGAGAAAAGACCCCCAGAGGTGTTTCTTAGCGCACTATGGTGGAATGAGTCTGTGGTTAAAAATGCTCCAAGAGAGCTTCCTGAATGGGAATTTTCAGGACGGCATCCAATGTTGCCACCATCCTCTTTTTTCCACAGCAGCTTCCAGTGGGTCTAGGGTTCAATGGATGTGATGGCACGCAGGCTTTCCTGTTAAGTTTGTTCAGGCATTGTGCTTCTTTTGTGCTCAAGTTGCCTCCCCAGGAGACTGCAGCGTAGAACAGCACACTGGCTACCATGGTCTAGTAGAACATTTCCAGCAGCTTGCTGTACACATCAGAAGACCCGACTTTATATCTTTACTGGGAATTGTTGTTTTTGGGCCTGATGAACGGCCTGTGTAAATGTCACAGTGCAGAATGGGAGAAAGTAAGGCCCAAGTGGTGATCATGGATGTGCAAGTGCCATTAATGGAGTGCAAACTATCAAAATGGGGTATTGGGTGGGCTGATGCCTTTGAAATCCTGTTTCAGTAACTCAACTCTCATCAGATGGAAGAATGTGCTGGGGAGCGAGTCTGTCTCTGATGTTTAGTCTTTAACAATGTCAAAATGCAGCTACCAAGACTTAAATTCAATGAAAATGTTAAATCCTACAATCATTTACCGTATCATCTATGAAAAGTCTATAAATGCTGAATCAAACTACATTTCCCATATGATGTTAGAAAATATAATAGAGGCTCTCGTTTGTTACGTGTTTTAAAGTGAATTGACACATCACAAGACAAGAATTATTCTAAAATTGAATTTGAAATTACATAACCAAGATCTTGCTGCTTGCTAAATTTTAGATATAATTGTTTTTTGATAATGAGTACAGAACTTTAATGCAATGATTTGGGACACTGTTCGTCAAATATGTGGTCATTTATTTCAAGGGCATAATCAGAATGAAATGACTTGCTGAAGGCTCCTAGGCACACTACGCCCTCTTGTGTAACCTTCTAGTAGTGTTCCATCTTTGCATAAACAACGGCACCATTTTGCATGCAATGTCAGAAACATGCAGGAAATCTTTCTAAAGCACACTTCTCCAGCAGGGGGCAACAGTACTCCAAATTGATTTTTTTTTTGTATTCTTTGTATACAGATAGAATTAAGAAAGCAAATTTCACAGAAAAAGTTAAATAAAAAAATTTATATATATATATAGATAGATATCTTAATTTCCCCCTATCTATCTATCTATCTAAGTGTAAATCTGACACTACTGCACTTTTCTAAATGCAAAATAAAAGGAAGGAACGGGTCACCTAAATACCTAAATAAACAATGAGAAAGATTAATGGTAACAGTGGCTGACTGACTGAGAAAAGAACAAAAACTTGCAGAAACACGAGGAACCCTGTTGACTGAATGGTGAGGACCACCGCTGTAGATGATAATGTGAGTGAGTAGGCAAAGTCTCATTGTGAAATAATCATTACTTTCATTTCAGGGTGGTAAGGTTCTCTTTCACATATAGGCAAGACTGTCCATTCCCACTGAGGTATATTGTTAGAGATTTTTAGCATCTTTCAAAAGAAATGTAAATACTCTGTTAAAATATGTTATTGTTTAGATTGATAGATAGATAGATAGATAAATAGTGTGATGGACGGCCAGCAGCTGAACTCAGCCGGTATTCTCCTAGAATGGAAGGATGGAGGAAGGCACCTACTTGCCGACGCTGCTTCCCCCAAAATGCTAGATGGCAGCACCCCTGCAGTGTGGTGGTGGCCCAGATTAGCGCAGGGCATCCTGGTGTTTGGAGTTCTGTTTCTCTGTTGGGTGCCGTGGGTGCTGCCACTATACTATACTATATTGTCACTGCACTGGTTACCTGTGTCATTCAGGATTGACTTTAAAATTCTGCTTATGGTTTATAAAGCCTTAAATAATCTCGCTCCATCTTATATATCGGAATGTCTGACACCCTATATTCCAAATCATAACCTTAGATCCTCAAATGAGTGTCTCTTTGAATTCCAAAAGGTAAACTTAAAAGAAGTGGTGAGGCGGCCTTCTGCTGTTATGCACCTAAAATCTGGAATAGCCTGCCAATAGAAATTCGCCAGGCTAATACAGTGGAGCACTTTAAAACACTGCTGAAAACACATTACTTTAACATGGCCTTCTCATAACTTCACTTTAACTTAATCCTGATACTCTGTATGTTCAATTCATCATAATAACTATTCATAGTGGCTCTAAAATCCGTACTGACCCCTACTCTCTCTTCTGTTTCTTTTTCCGGTTTCTTTGTGGTGGCGGCCTGCGCCACCACCACCTACTCAAAGCATCATGATGCACCAACAATGATGGACTGAAAGTCTACGTGACCATCATCATCAAGTCCTTCCATGAGAACCCTAAATACAAAGAGTAGAACCCTAAATACAAAGAGGACTGATTGACTTATGTTAGGTAGATTGCCCAGAGGGGACTGGGCGGTCTCTTGGTCTGGAATCCCTGCAGATTTTATTTTTTTTCTCCAGCCTTTGGAGTTTTTTTTGTTTTTTCTGTCCACCCTGGCCATTGGACCTTACTTATTCTATGTTAATTAATGTTGACTTATTTTTATTTTTTATTGTGTCTTCTATTTTTCTATTCTTAAATTTGTAAAGCACTTTGAGCTACATGTTTTCTTGTATGAAAATGTGCTATATAAATAAATGTTGTTGTTGCCAGGGGGAGCTGTTGAAGAACCTGGAGACTCATACTTTCCTTTTAGCCCGGAAGTATGAGGTATTCATGAGGACAGAAGCCCCAAAGTACTTCCGAGCTGAAGAAATGATCAGTTCTTCATTAGACCTGGAAGTACCGGTCAGTCATGTGGTCGGAAAGGACAGCAGCACTTCCGGGTCAAGGACTATTTAAAGGACTGATGGGAACCCAATAGGCAAGCCAGAACTGGGAGGTAGTAGGACAGAGCTTGCTGGGAGGTGTGGAGGAGAGATTTAAATATTATTGTGTTTATTTGTTTATTGTGGAGGAGGTGCTTTGGGCACAATTTACTTGAAGAAATTAAACATCTTGGTGTTTTAATAACGTGTTGTCAGTGTCTGTTTGTCAGGTTAAGCGCTGGTATAGTGACATCTAGTGTTACAATACATAGAAGGAAAATGGTACTGTAATGATAGATAGATGGTTAGAAGAAAAAAGGAACTCAGTAGAAGAATGGTACTATATTGATAGACAGATAGAAGAAAAAAGGAACTCGATAGATGGAAGGAAAATGGTACTATATTGATAGATGGATGGATAGATAGAAGGAAAAAGGAACTAGATAGAACTGTATTTGCCTCACCAAGTAACCACAGCAACACATCAAAAATTGCAAAAGCATATAATTATGAAGTTCACATTGCCAAACCTTCATGATATTTTAAGACATCAGTATTGCAACGTTGATCATGGCAGTAGTGCGTAGTGCATTCACGGGCAGACACTTCTGTAATACTGTAACTGTGTTTACTGTCATGGCCATACTTAATGACATTACATCACTGCTAACATGTTCACAGGCAATCGCATTGCACTAAACATCAAATGCGAGACACACACACATATACATGTTCACATACACTATACTCATGCAATGAAGCTGGGCCTAAAATGTTCTGCCAAAGGACAGGCTCATTCACAGTCATTCAGCCTGAGGTATATCTGTGTACCATCTCCCCATTTTCTGAAACACTTTACAATATCAGGGGGAAGTCAGAGCCTTTCCTGACAATACTCAGTCCTAGACAGGGTGTCAGTCAGTGACGGGGCATAACTACACTGGAACAGGACAAGCTTGGTAACACCACTTAAGACATGTTTGATATGTGGAGGAAGCACAGAGCACCTGGAGACAATGTGACTGGGCAGGGAAAGCCACTCAGTTCTCCTGGATTTGTGAGGTGGCAGAACAGACAGTGGCAGTTCTGCCACCCTTGTACCAGAGACTAAACATACCAGTTACACTAGGGAGTTTCTATGCGTTCCCCTAGCTGCTAACCTTTGGATGATCTAACAGCAAACATCAGTGTTGCTTCATCATTCTTAGCCTAAAAACATCATTACAGCAAATTGTGTTAGTGTTGGAGGAGCTAGTGAAAGATTGTCACTCTGGCTGGGGTGTCATTGTGGCAGTCATATGTATCAGCTGATTTTTATATGTTATCATTTTGTTATCTATTGGTGTCTTAGGTACTCAGAGCCCATTTCTTCTCCTTCAGATAAGGTGCCTCTAGGAGCTGTTAGCCATAGCAGGTGGAAACAGCATCACTTTCAACCTGATGAAAGTGACAGTGGGCATTGTAGAGTGTCCTGTGAGAAGCTGGGCAGCTGGCCTAGGCATGCCACATTTAGATTTTTCTTTTACGCTTTCTGCAAGGACTGCAGTCCCCGGAGGTTTATCTTTGTGCAGATTTCACCATAATAGGAGTTTTTCTTTCCTGCTTCCTGCTAGCCGGTATTACAGTAATCATATTTAGCATTTGACATCTCATCTCCTTACACTAGTAAGGGGCACAGGCACATAGTTTTACAAATATATAATACTTTTCCCCATTTTAGATGTTTGCTTTTTGTGTTGTTCTTTCACTGGTGCTTATAATTTACATGTTGCATTCTGCCTGAAACTAGAGGTGACACTACTGACTTGGGCCTACAATATTCTACAAATGATAGAGTGATGGAGAGGAATATAATATACTGCACAGTAAAGGAAAGGAGAAGGTATGGTGCTATATGTGAAAAGTAGTATTAGGCCCATAAATTCAAAATGGCACAAGAGAACACATCAGAAACCCTGTGGGTTAAGCTAGTAGGGAAAAAGCCAGGGATCTGCCACAGGCCACCAGATTCTTATATTTTAGGCAATAGCATATTATTTAATCAAATAAGATATATGCATATAAAGAGGATGTGGTGATCATGGGTGATTTCAATATTCCAAACATTGGTTTGGAAGCTCCTATCGGAAAGACTGTCGAAACGGAAATGATGCCAATAGCCAATATTTGTTTTCTCACCCAGTCTGTTTTAAGCCCAACACAGAGATCATAAACTCTGCCCAGAAAAATATTGGCTGCACATTGCCCTCTTTGGAGGAACTATTCAGCTGTTGCTGCCTCAACAGAGCAGCCAGCATCATGAAAGACCCTTCTCGCCCTGGACATCACTTGTTTGAGTTGTTGCCCTCTGGCAGGTGCTTTAGGTCCATCCAATCATGAAAAAAAACTAATTTAAAAACAGTTTCTATCCCAGAGCCATACGAGAACTGAATACAGCACAAGTACATATTCACATTCTTTGCACTTTATATTATTTATCTATTTCTACTATTGCACTGAATTTAATATGTGCAATGTACCTAAGTTTAATATTTAGGTATTCTGTTGTGTTGTATTATATTGTACTAAGGGGTTCCCCTCTGCTAGCTTTGCTCGTCAGCCACTTTGCGTCTCTGCCACTGGTGTTGTGAAGAGGGGGACTGAACACACCCTAAGGAGACGTGGCTGCTTCTCTGAAACCCCATCTTAAACGGTAATACAATGGGAAACAAATAGTTTTTTTTTACCTCCTCTTTGCTCGATCAGCTGCTGGCTTGCTGCTGATGCTGTGCCATTTGATCTGCATCTTGCACGGCACTTTGAACATTTAAAAGCCTGTACAGCAGCTGTCCTACTCTTTGTGTTTTATTTCTGGCCCCAGGCGTGGTTAAATCTTTTGGTACAAAGTCCCGTCTCATGGGACGTGAGTTCTTGATATTTTTTAGTTTAGAATTTAAAAACGGAATAAGAATCAGAAAATCTAACAACATCACATTAAAGCCTGCTTGAAAGCGTGACATAAGAATGTCACCATTGCACTTTTAGGCTTAGGATTTTATATAAATCAAATCATGTCCAATCAACTGAATTTACCACAGGTGGACTCCAATTAAGCTGCAGAAACATCTCAAGGATGATCGGGGGAAACAGGATGCACCTGAGCTCAATTCTGAGCTTCATGGCAAAGGCTGTGAATACTTATGTACATGTGCTTTCTCAATTTTTTTATTTTTAATAAATTTGCAAAAATCTCAAGTAAACTTTTTCCACGTTGTCATTATGGGGTATTGTGTGTAGAACTCTGAGGAAAAAAAATTAATTTAATCCATTTTGGAATAAGGCTGTAACATAACAAAATGTGGAAAAAGTGATGCGCTGTGAATACAGATGTACTGTATGTATTTTACATATATGAAAGCTTAACTTTTTTACTAAATAGAATAGTTTTTTTTCTTTTTTCAAATCAATACATATTCTTGTTTTGCTGTTGCACCATGTTGAGATCAATACTGTGCTGCCAGTTTATTAGGTACACCCTCACCTTTCTATAAATTCTGCATTCTCACTTGTCATATGTCATGTGACAGGGATGTGTGGTATAAATAAAGCAGATCACCATTTTTAGCACCAGCATTTAATGGATTGTTGACAAGTGATCTTGGTGGCTTTGAACACAGCATGACAGTTAGCTTTGGTGCTAGTCTTGTCAATTCTTGTCAAATCTTGTCTTGTAACACCCTAATGGCTACTGCCATGGGTTTATCCTACAGAGTTGCTTCAAAGGTTTACTGAGAAAGGTCCAAAAAAAAAAAAAAACACCCCTGTGAGATCAGAGAGTTTAGAGTGGAATGGCAAGAATTGTAACAAGATGGCCACAGCAAGGAAGATCACATCTTAATTCAACAACGATATACAGAACGTAATCTTAAGAGGACTTTGGACCTTGTGTTGTTTGGGCTACAACTGATGAACAATATATTAGGCGATAAAGTTGTAAGTGAAAAACAAAAAAATGTCCAACTTTTGACTGTTGAGGAGTGGAAAAAAAATGGTTTGGTCAGACGAATCCAGGTGACTTTTCCATCATGCTGATGGAAGAATCAGAAAAAATATTCTCCAAGACCGTGGTGCAACATATACGTACATAGACACCAGACAAGTGCAAGACAATGAACTGTACTGTACTACAGGCTCTGGTCATAAAATTAGAATATCATGACAAAGTTGATTTATTTCAGTAATTCCATTCAAAAAGTGAAACTTGTATATTAGATTCATTCATTACACACAGACTGATGTATTTCAAATCAAAATTTATTTCTTTTAATTTTGATTTGAAATACATCAGTCTGCGTGTAATGAATGAATCTAATATAGAAGTTTCACTTTTTGAATGGAATTACTGAAATAAATCAACTTTGTCATGATATTCTAATTTTATGACCAGCACCTGTATATAATAGATAATTAAATTGAAATTGACAGTAATAAATACATAAGTAATAACAACAACTAATAATAAAAGCAACAGTAATAACAAAAGCACTGCTTATAAATCTGAGGGTTAGAGGCAGCACAGAGTTCAGTTAGTAGAAGCTGTTGCAGCACCTACCAGAACTGGTTCAGATGTTATGGTACCTTCTACCAGATGGAAGTAGAACAAAGAGATCGTGGGAAGAGTGGGAGTGGTCCTTCATAGTGCTCCAGGATCTGTGGACGAAACACTTAATTAAAGATGTCTTCAATGGGGAGGTAGGGAGGTCCCAGTGCTCTCTTCTGCTGTGTAATTGTCCATCATAGGACCTTGCAGTCAGAGACTCGGCAGTTCTGAAACCAGATGGGACGATGGAGCTGGTCACAAGAACACTATCAATGGTGGTCCTGTGAAATGTGGTGAGAATGGAGGAAGACAGTCTTGCCTTCATTAGTGGAGATGCTGCTGCATCTTCTTGGCTATGGAAGTCCAGCTACCAGGTGTACACCAATGATGCTGGTGCCCCTGACCAATTCCCCTACAGAACTCTTGATGTGCAGTGGGTGTGGACATTATAGGCCTCTTCATAAACTGTTATGTTTAAATATATGAAGCATTGTAATTTATTGTTCAGCAATCTTATGACCTGTGGGTAGAAGCTATGCCTGAATTGACTGGTGTGAGTGTCATTAGCACTGTACAGTTTGCTAAAAGGAAATCATGACGAAAAGCAACTCAGCAGTATGACTGAGGTTTTTAATAATAATGCTTGTGTTTCTAATGAAGTGGGAGCCCTACATGTCTTGATCTTTTGTGCTGCCCTCACCACCCTCTGCAGTGCTTAGCATTCTTCAGTCCAGCAGGCGCCATACCCAGACGTGATGCAGCCACTGAGGATGGACTTTAGATTTTGTGAGGATGGATGGAGAAATGTGAGGTATCCTCAAAAGTCGAGGGGCTGGTGAGCCTATTTGACAAGAGTCGAAGTGTGTCATGTCTGCTTCAGTTCATCATTGACAGTCACTCCAAGAAATTTAAAGCTCCTCACCCATTCAACAGCAACCCAATCCTTTGTAGATGCAAGTGTGGCCTGTATTCTGATATCTAAAATCTACAATTAGTGCCTTGGTTTTGCTAACATTAAGTGTGAGATTGCTGTCCTGGTACCACTGAGTCAGCAGGAAGACTTCTTTCCTCTAAGCTGTCTCATGATTGTTGACGATTAGGCCCATGGTGGTGTCATGAGCAAAATTAATGAAGGAGTTGGAGCTGTGTTTGGCCACACAGTCCATGTATGTATCTGTATCTGTAGCCAGGAGCCGAATGTCAAGTAGGAGGGGATGTACTTGATGGGTAGGATGGTTTCAAAATAAAAGTTTGTCACACCTGAAGTTGTCAAAATAAAAGTATGTCATGAATACTCAGAAGGTTTCACAGCTGCATAATAGGGAAAATATACAATTTAAACAGGATTGACAGTATACACTGCAAGAAGAGCGAATCCACGTTCCCAAAACATAGACCTAGACCAAAGACAGCCAGTCTAACGGCTTGCTGATTTCAAGCTGTCATTTTTTAAACTTCACTTCATGCCGTGAGGTTTTTCAATCTCTATTTCATGCTGCAGTCAACTTTTCATGACGATTTCAAGCGCACACTCTAGTGCCAAGTTCACACGCTCAGATTTTATTCTTAAATTCATACCGTCAAAATCCCAATAGCGGGTGCTTGGCGCAGAACGATCACAGCCGCCTGCCATTCAATAGCACTGTGTCCGCTTCAGGGTCCATCAGTTTTCATTTCAAATTTTTTGCTGTGAATTCTTTACTTCACATTCTGCATTTTTAATGTCACTTTCAGGCCACATTTTCCTCATTCTGTGCTCTCAACTTTTAGGAGTCATTTCATGCCGTCTTACTTTCTAGTCTTCATTTCACTCTCAGCATTTTTAATCTTCATTTCAGGTCATCACCAATCTGGCTTAAAAACAATGTACTGACATTTACCTTCGTATTCTTACTGCTTGCCGTTTGGCTTGCCATACTTACCCATTAATAGTATCGTTTATTATTGGACTATTGAGCAGTCCTGATAAGTGCAAACAAGCAACACCCCAGCAGTACACTTTGCAGACAAGTGAAATGTAGGCCATCCTTCCCATTAAAGGGGCACAGTGTTTGAATTACTTGAACAATTTGCACCATCAGCCTACTGTGTCATTGTACTTTTTACACCTGAATCAATACATCATACAAAAACAACAATGTGTTCATTTATCTTAGCATATTCTTTGCACAGATGAATCCTGAGCTGAGATTTCAAGCCAGCAGTTCAGTCCTGTGTGTCAGGCAGCGTGCATAATGACAAGAGATTTTCTATTCACTTTACATCATGACCAATCAGATGTTAACAGGCCATAAACCCCTCCTACTCTACACTGTAGTCCTTTTAATTTGACATTGCCCCACCTACTCGACATTTGGCTCCTGGCTGCAGTGATACCCTCCTTGCATGCTCTGTGGAGAGCCTGTGTTGAGGGTCAGCAAAGAGGATGTGATGCTATCAATCCTCTACATGCTGAGGTTTGTTGGTAAGGAAGTAGAAACTCTAGAGAGGGTGGCACAAGGTATTAAATTTAGGAGTTTTTTGGTCAAAGTTTTGGTACAAAGTTGTTAAATACTGAGATGTAGTCTATAAAGAGATTTTATTATTCTGATGTGCAAGATGGCATGAAATGCAAGAGATATGGTCTCCTCTGTAGGCTGGTTGTGACAATATTCAAATTGGAGGTAGCACCGTAGTCGTTCAGTCAGTTTCACTTTTGATTCCTTAAGCACAGGAATAATTGTTATCCTTTTGAAGCAGGCAGGAACCACAGATTCTCTCATGGAACTATTAAAGAGATGACACTGAAAGGCTACTACAGTTTTTCAAAACTTGCCCTAAAATTCCATCCAGATCAGATGCCTTGTGGGCATTAACCTGCTTAAAAATCCTTCTTACGTCATGTACAGAATCAGAGAAGGATGAATCATATGATGCTGCAGGCATTCAAATGGTGGGCTGGGCTGCTTGTTCTCATGATCAAAACGGGCATAGAAAGTGTAAAGTTAATCAGGAAGCGAACACACAGATGAGACGGCATTCAGTTTTACATGGTAGTCTGTCACCATCCTTAATTCCTGCCCAGGTTTGCAGGAATTAGCTATAGCTGCCAACTTCCATCTCTAGTTTATAATTGTACAAAATCTTCAAGTGATCAAGGATGACAGCTTTACAGCCCCTGACAATCAACCCTAACTACTGTCAAAAGCCGCCATTGCTTTAGGTAATGTTTGTTTACAAAAAATAAAAAAGTTCTGATATTAATTTATTCAAAGGTTAATAGATTCCCAAAGACAGATGCTATTGGGGACCATACAGCTCCCCATAACATTCAAATTGGGGACTGTTTGTTCTGTTAAGGCAATGTGAATGGTGTATAATGACAAATGGCCAGAACGGTCATGGGCTACCCTAAGCTGTTGATAATTAGAAGTCCTTGCTAACCTCAGTTAAGCCACTCTGAGGGCTCAGCATCATTTGATGTCGAGTCTGTCTGGAACATCAGAGGATGTAACTACAAGGTCAGGGTGCAAGAACTCCCTATATCAACGTCACAAGTGAGAAATCGCTGAAAGCGGCGCTTCCACTCTCTAATCACCCTTCAGAGATGGCAGGAGTGAGACGTCACTGTATGATGCTAGAATCATTCACCAGCTGTGCCTCTTAGATAAAGTAAATCTCCATCAGCCAGCAGCAGATTTGACCACTTAGCTTATGAAGTGGTGTCTCTCGTGCAGCCTGGCAGTGCACACCTCCAGATACCACCATACACTAAAGAAGTCTGCTCAGATGTGAAGCACTCATAAGATTTATAGAAACGCAGCTTGCAGATTAGAAGATGAAAAGGGCAGAGCTTTACTCAAAATGTGCTTAATACAAATTCACCTTGCAAAAAAGCATTGCACTTTTGTACACATTTAGTTTTCAATAGCCATGGCAATAGAAGAAAAAAATATCTAAAAAATATTTGATGTCTTTTGCCCTACCTGTACATTCAGCTTTTCTCATTCATCTTTCTTTGGCATCCTCATTTGTCTGAATCTCTCTTACCCAGCGCTTCCTCGAGCGCATTCCGTAAAGTCTGCTTCTCAGACTCTGTCATTTCATGGTGTCTTGCTTGCCTCCTGTCCGCTTTTCAATTTCCACCAATGGTAGACGGGCCACCATTGCCTGCTGTAAAAACATCATTCATATTCTTGTGACTATTTCTCATCTTTCAAGGCGACTCTCAGCGTGCCTCCTACACCTTTTCTCAGTATCCTCCTGTGTCTCAACCTCTCTTGCCCAGCATTTAATCTGGGAAATGTGTCACCAAAGCCAAACTTACCAATCAAACTGCTCAGGGGGATTGGATGCACAGACATACACACACAGTAACATTTTACAATATAGTAGATAGAAGATAGATACTGTACTTTACATATCATATGTGTGGTTCACATCCAAAGTTACTCAAGAATATCAAGTTTTTGTAATATTAAACTAGACTGTTAAGTAATCATGATGGCTGATATCCTTTTTCTTCAGAATCTTCACCCTCAGGAATGAGTAGAATAAAAAAATAGCTAGATGATTGTATTTAATATATATATATATATATATAAATAAAATGCACACCACCCAAAAGAGAGGGGGGCACAACCAGTGCCAGCAGAACTTAAACTTAAAACTTAGTGACTAACAAAGAACTTACCAATTTCCTTACTGCTACAGCCTTACCTGTAAAACATAGCCAAGGCAGCCCAAGTAATGCATCAGTTTATATGAATTGATTAAAATAGTTCAGTGGGGTGGCCCATTGAGGGAAAATTTGTATAAACAACAATATTAAATCATTTTTGTAGTATGGACAGCATGGTGACACAGTAGCTACCTCTGCTTCCTCAAAAGTGCAGCATCCAAAGTTTAATCTGTGGACTTTGCATGTTCTCCTTGAAGCAGATTATAACCCAGCTAAGATTCACAGCATCAATATGATGGTGATTTATTTATTTTATTTTTTCCCAGCAATGCACCCAGCCTTGGCCTGACTTACACACACTCCCTCAAAGAGACAAAAAAGTAAACGGTAATAAAACAGAAATTAAAGAATGTATTAAACAATAATAAATGAAATATATCTAAACTACAATGATCCCACCCCAGTTCCCCTTACGGCAATATACAATAAACACAAATTCAACAATAACAACCCACTAACAAAAAGCATACACTATGAAGTCCATGAAAATTGCAACTGAGGAAATGAAATGATTGAGGTAGATAGTCCAGAGATCAGCATGCTGTAGAAGAATGTAAAGGTCACACCTACCGGTATTTCCTGATAAGATGATGGTGTGTGAATGGGATCAGCAGCGCTCCTTTCTTCGTAAGATGACAACAAATTCTCAGACAGTCCTCATGCAGCAGGGAGACACCAGACAGTCCATACACCCAAAAAGGAGACAATCCAGTACAAAACAACAAAGCACCGGTAGCAAAATGGGAAGGCAGACAAACAGGCAACTCCAGACACGTAACACGAAAGATCTTTTTTTCTGTAGAGCAGGCCTCCTTTTAAATACCTCACCGGCCTCCTTGTCCCCAGCAGCCCCTGCACCCTCAGCAGATGATTAATCAGAACCACTGCAGGGACTGCTGGGAATTGAAGTTTCATTTCCCATTAGCGGCGCTACATCCTAGTGTTTGCATGGGTGACACGCCCCCAGTTGTGCAGAGTAGGTAAATAGACATTTTCAAATTAGCAGAGAATTGAGAATGGATTTCTGTGTGGGGGCCTTTTACCCAGTGATGATGGACCCCATGACCCTCAATTAAATTAGTCAGACTTGAAAATGTTACTTTTCTACAGTGCTGCATAAAATATCCAACAGCCATACTTGTGTAAAAGTAGAGTTACATTTTTGTAAAAGTGACTCAAGTAAAAGTAAAATATACCCATTAGAAAACCAAGTAGACGTTTTAAAGTATCTGCTAGTAAATGCACTTAAGTATCAGAAGTGCAAGAAAATGTGTCATCTCAACGTACTTTATACATACTCAAGAAAGTTCTTACGAGCATAAAACACTTCAGGTCACCTTCTATTTATATATGACTAGCAGGAGTACCTGGCGTTGCCCGGGAATCTATAACCGGTGAATTTCTCAAATGAAAGAAACAGAACAAACAGTTTTCTGATTGACATTTTATTGTAATTTCCTTCACTCTGGATTCTGTCTGCTGTGGTGTTTCAGACGCCTTTGAAATAGAATTTCTTGTGGCATCTGAAGTGGACCTTACAATTCTACGTCTTTTTTTCGGTGGCATTGGTGTATTAGCGAAAAGCAGGACAATTATAATGTGTTACATGGCATTATGTATGGAATAAGCACCACAGTGAGATGAATTTACTTTATGTACAATATGTCCAGTCAGTCAGAAAGAGTAACACTGAAATCATACTGGGAGTCGGAAAGCGAGCAAATAGCACCACAAATACAGAAAGCCAGTGAGAAAGAGTAGCACTGAAACCGTACTGGGAAAAATGGCGGGGAGGGGTGCTCTGTTTGTAAGGAGCATCAGTGTTGAACTGTGATGCCATCTATTGGGCGTTGGCGATGGTAACTACAGAGAGAAGTGACATAAAACCGCCGCTGCGTGTGGGGAATATGTTGGGGGAAGGATGCTGTCTTTTTAAGGTGAGTCTCTGTTCAAACGTGCTTGCATATAATGGACGTTTGCGAATGAAATAAAAAAGAAAATGAGTGTGACGTGCGGAAACGTGGGTGTGTGAGCTGGTCACGCACACTGGGTCGTTCACGTTTTACATCCATACCGCAGTACCCTTTCACCCGATCAAAGCAGTCGGCCTACTCATATTTGGACACTTCTCCCATCTCTTGGCAATTTAAAGAAACATGGGTAAAGAGCATCGCACAGGGACCAAACATGCCGCTAGATGGTGCCGCTGTTAACGCCTGTTGCAACGTGCGGCCATCTTGTCGATGATAAGTATGGGGACGTGTTCTGAACATTGTGTCGTGAAAAGGTGCCCTGTGCTTAACACAAACATTTTTCCCAACCAAACATACCCCATGACCTCCTCCTGGTCACAAAGGAGCATCATCCCCAGTTTGGTGGTGATCGGATGCCCAGTGCAGATTTGTATGGCGGACAAACAAACATACTTACACACACACACACACACACATACATACATTGACTCTGCTTTATATATTAGATTCATGATATAATCACTAAAATGTAAGCCTGAAACTCGAAGCAGCAACATTTAGCGTGAGTGGACATCTTAATGATTGTTAATTTAGTTATAAGCAGAGGGATACAGGCGTCCCCACTTTATGAAAGAGCTAAGCTGTTCTTCTGTAAAGAGATTTCCAAGAAAAGTGAACACCTAATTACAATCCATTATACATGGAAAATGTTTAAGAGATTCCTGGCCCCAGCTATGCTCCACCAATGCCAAACAATGTGAAAATTGAACAAATTATTTCAATAATTTGACTTGTGGTGGGCTGGCACCCTGCCTGGAATTTGTTCCTGCCTTGCGCCCTGTGTTGGCTGGGATTGGCTCCAGTAAACCCCCGTGAACCCCTGTAGTTAGGATATAGCGGGTTGGACAATGGATGGATGGATTTCAATAACATTAACTAATAAAGGCAGTGGTTCTCAACCTGTGGGGTGGGCCCCCCTAGGGGGCGCGAAGATGTGAAAAAAAGGAAATAAGAATCAAAAATATGAAAAAAACATCTGTTGAAACCAAAACAAATTAACTTAAACTACATTCTGGTACTAGAACAATAAATATAGAGTTAGATAAATGTCGATAAAAGTTAAGTAGGTATAATAAACTATGCATCTACATTTAAAACAAATGTTGGGGGGGGGGGCACGATTAAAACTGTTATGAAAACTCGGGTCACAAATACTTAAAAGTTGAGAAACGCTGGAATAAGGCATTGCCCTTGAATAATCTAGTAACAAAATAATTCAGACATGAGCGTCAGTAGGCTTTGTACCCTAGGAACCAAGTTACCTCAACTATTCTATAACATTTCAGTGATTATTTACCGCTCTGATGATGATCTTTCTGATCATAAAATAGGTCATTAAGATAGCAATTGATGAGAAGAATTCATAATTAATTGCTGAATTATCATATTTGAGGGTTCCTCTAGAATTCCTCTTTCTCTTGCACAATTTGTCTCAAAAACGAATCGGCACATCGTCATCTCATAACATTCTTTACTTGCGAGTTTGGAATTTTTCCGTCCAACCATTTTAGTTCTAGACTGTCCTCAAGAAACTGTGACATACAGTCACACAAACCCATCATTGAGGTATCAATGTTTTCAGTATCAGGGGGCCCTAAAAGATCAAGATCTGTCGAAAACTGGAGATTGAAATTTTTGACGAATCTAACGTTTTTCGCTCCTCCCTCACAGACGATAGGTTATGGTGGGTGAGGGCACAAAGCAAAAATAAAATGTCTGCCTATTCCTTATACAATCCTACACCCTTTGACTGATCTGGACCAAATTTTGCATTTTCAATCAGTGGTGGCCTGCAACGTATCCATAATTGTTGCTGTTATGGCAATGAAATACATCTTTAGTGCAACACATCAGTGGCGTAGCTAGAGTTTGTGTCGCCCTGGGCAGTCTTTGAGTTTGACGCCTCCCCCTTACAAAATAAAGCATAATACATATCATACACTGCAGTGGGTTGGCACCCGGCCCAGGATTTGTTCCTGCCTTGTGCCCTATGCTGGCTGGGATTGGCTCCAGCAGACCCCCATGACCCTAAGTTAGGATATAGCTCGTTGGATAATGTCTGACTGACTGATTGACATATCATACAAAAAATGGAAACAACAAAAATTTTGCCTACATTTTTTATTATTGCAATTACAATTTAGTTACAATCAAAAATCTACAACCTACAACTATTCAAACAAATTCTACACTACTACATTTCTTGCTTTTCTGTTGGCAAAATCATCAAGGACATTATCAAAGTCGATTTTGTTTGTCAGTTGCTGCTCTACGGAAAGTATGGTAAGCTTTCTTAACCGCAAAGTACTCATTGAAGATCTTAAATATTTTTTTTTTATAATTTTCAGCTTGAAGAAACTTCTCTCACAGCTAGCAACACTAATAGCAATTTTGAAGAACTACTTGAGCTTGAAGATGCTTTAATTCGGAAACTTCTTCATGTGCTGTAAAAGTAGTTTTTTCACGATAAGGTATTTTTAATGATACCCCTTCATTCTTTTTTAACACTTCACATTTTTCTTTTTTCTAAAAGCAGCATCGCTCTCTTTTGTTCATTTCGTCTTGAGATTGAGGAAATGATAAAATATTAATGATGAGATTGAAGGGTGTGTCCCTTTAGGTTGGGATAAGTGGCTGGAGAAAATCTTCGATCAGAGTAAGTTGGCGAACTGGTCAAGATTTGCATTTGTAAAACTTTGCAACATATGTATTTTTAAGTTTTTAAAGATTAGAAATGGTGTAATTTTGACATAGACCATACACATTAGCTTGCCAAAATGCCATCAAACAAAATTACCTAAAAAGCCTAAAAAGCACCACCCAGGCCGGACTGGCCCCTGCGCAGAGGCTCCGCCAGTGCAAGACATTTAAACATTATTTTATAGTATAAAACTGTCACACACAATTACCATGTACATGTATTGTAGAATGTAAATAACAACATGAATACCATAAGGCCGAAATGAACACGAGGGGCATTCATAGGCTTTTTAGTGCACCTGTCCATTTGAAAATACGCAATCAACACAGGGTTCTACGTGTGCTTCCTCCTTCACTCTCTGGCTGCTATGATTTCATTTAAATGTAACACACCAGATGTCACCATTTTCGGAGCTCCAAAACTTTGGATGCTTTCCTGGTGTAATCTGGCAGAAGTCTCAAAAGCTTCATTGCGCTTTATCCTCCCATCAATCGCTTTTTCCAATTAGCTCATGATCAGTTTTGGAGCCTTTTGCTACATGGCAGTGACATAGCCAGGATCCCAAGATTGATGTGAGTGAGCAATACATACACGTGACGAGGTGAGCGAACCACAGCACGCGAACATTCATCTCACTGCAGCCTGCGGATCAGCCCTACCCAGTCTGGCAATCTGGTTTGAACGTTGTGGAAATTACCGAGACCGGAATTGTGCGCCACCAACCTCCGGCCCCGCTGTAACATCAAGCTCTGCCCTGTTCTGTGGCGCGAGGGTTACTTGGGCGGGTCTGAAATCCTAACTCCGCCTCATTTGTGAACGCCCCTCTGAACTCTACGCTCCGCCCCATACACGCTTCCTGCAGCGAGGGGTTACTTCAGGAGGACTGCGTCTGAATGCAGCGGCATCAGATCAGAAATGGACCGAGTGGCGCTGCGCGTCTCTACGATCCTGCTCTGTTGCAGCACTTGGAATGTCTGTGCAGAAGACTGTCAGCACTTGAGACCCCTTTTAAAAAAAAAAAATCGTCCCCGATTCTTTGTATCTGCGAATCTTCCAAAAGAAGCTCGTATTTTAGGTAACATACTGAGCAAAATATTGCGCATACTTGTATAGCCCATTTTACTCTGCTTGAATTTTTGCAGTAGCAAATACACCAGGGTAAAAGTAGCTATTTGTTTTTAAAAATATAGTCAAGTAATAGAAAATGCAGTAACAAAGTGTTATTTTGTTATAGTGGTTGAAGTCCAGGGTTCTCCCAACGTCCATCTGCCTTTTCCTTCCATCGTCCAGACATACAGCTTAGGTTGACGTGTGTGTGTGTTCGCCCTGTAATAGACTGGTGCCCTGGTCAGGGATTCTGCCTGTCGCGCCAGATACTTGCTGAGATAGGCACCAGCTTTCCCGCAACCCCAATATTGAGAAGGATTAGAAAATGGACGGCTGGGTCCATATAAGGCTATCGAGACTAATTTATATATATAAAATGTCTCAATAGAGGCAGCAGAGGGGTGTATTGCTTACTAGTTAACTTCATATTTCACTAATTTAAAAAAAAAAAACACTACTTGACATAAGATAGTTTAAAAAATGAAACTTACTATAGTTAACTTCCAATTTCACGAATACATATAGACATACAAAGCCCTAACCAGGGCTTCTTCCTGCCTTGCACTAGAGGCTGCCAAGGGGAAAAACACAACACACACACACTGACCTCCAACAGCCCTGATTTGGCTTAAGTGAGTTTTAATAGGTTGTGTTAAATTGAATTAGTTATTGTGCCAATTACACAATTTGAATGTAATCATAGTGGTCTTCAAGTATTTGGAATACAAGAGCATCTCTTGTTTAGATTCCAGAAGGAATGCCACTCATACTATCACATGCACACCCCTGCTATTTTTAGCCTTGCCCAGTCAGTTTCCATTGGACCAACCTAATGGGTGGTGTAAACCTCCTGGCAGCAGAGGCCTGGCACATTGCACAGGGACGCCTTCACTGACACCAGCATTCCCAAAAAGAATCCCCCTCCCTGTTCAGAATATGGTTTTTGAGTTTTTTTTTTAATTTTTTTTCTGTGCTATAAAAGTATAAGCTTGGTGGGTTTCATTACCCCTTTTAAACTGCTGCTCATACCCATTTACACTTCTTCGTTCAGCTGCTCCCGTTAGGGTTTGCCACAGCGGATTATCTTTTTCCATATCTTTCTGTCCGTTTCACCCATCACCTGCATGTTCTCTCTCACCACATCTATAAACCTTCGCTTAGGCCTTCCTCTTTTCCTCTTCCCTGGCAGCTCTATCCTTAGCATCCTTCTCCCAATATACCTAGCATCTCTCCTCTCCGACTTTGTCTCCCAACAGTCCAACTTGAGCTGATCCTTTAATGTACTCATTTCTGATCCTATCCATCCTCGTCACACCCAATGCAAATCTTAGTATCTTTAACTCTGCCACCTCCAGCTCTGTCTCCTGCCCACTTACACTATTGCCACATAAACTGGCAGTCTTTTTGAACAAAGCAAACAGATGTCAGCCTTGTCCAGTACTCCAATGGCATCTCACTCTTGTTCAAAGTGTGGATGCTGCAAGTTTTTCCTCAGTTAAAATGAAGGACTACAGGCCCAAGTTTGGTCACACAGCAAACGGTTTTAATTTCCATAGGGGCAGCTTTTGAAAACCTGGGTTGGGGGAAGAGAGACAAGAATAAAAGGCTTTTCATCTGGATAAAGTGGAACACTTACAAACTTACTCTTGCACGACCATCATCTGCTTGTAGTTACAATCTCAAGAAAGCATCCTCAATCCAAATTTGTGTATGTTTATAATGTATTTTCAGAACCCCCACCATACTGTGACTGTATCACCACTTACATATCCACTGCGGTCTACAGTGGTTGTACCAAACTCAACATTAAGAGGACTTGGTCAGGTTTTCTTACTTTGTGCATATTTAGTTTTGTATGAATTTATGTATGTTTTAGAACTGGTGCCAAAGAACATCATACTCCGTACCCTTCTCTTTACCTGTTGAGGGAGGGAGGCTGCAGATGTCCTGAATGACATGGAGGAGAAATAGCAGAAACAAAAACAAATGGAGAGAGTAGACCGGGGGTGGGCAAACAGGACAGATGGGAACACACACTCACTCATGAAGCAGAACATCAGCCAGGGTCTCCAGAGTTCCTATATTTCCTGTGCTAGAAGTGTTTGGAAACCTTTTATATACCTCTAAAGGTTTCACAAGCAGGTGTCCACTTCTGACGAACGGAGAAGTTTTTTAACTTGGACACAAAAGCTGTCTGTTCTGATGTTGCTTCAGGACCTTCCAAGTTCCCTTCCTGCTCGAAGGGAACTGGCAAAGAAACAAAGAGACCTGAGTTTTGTCACACCGGTCTTAATCACCTACTGCTAGCAGCACATGCCCAGAATGGTAAAACCAGGGGCATCGTTTGTCAGCCCACTCAGATGCACCTTAATAAGCCAGAAGCTTAAATTGCAGCCACTCTTATTTAAATTGTTCAAGGCTGATGCTCCAACTTATTTTAGCTATTTAAAAGTGATTGGATAGTGTCAAAATGTGAAATGAAAGATGGAAACCAAACAGTAAACCATGGGTGACCTATTTTCTCAATTATTGACCAGTTTTTGTTGCCAAGTGACTTATTTTACATCTCAGACCCCTTTGTTTTTGCTTGATTATCAGGCAAACAATGTTGCAAAATGAGCAAACGCATGAGCCCCTTTATTTTCAAATACGGTATGATGGACACAGTTTGGCTGAACGTCCCAGTAATTCCCATTTGTTCAGGTCCACAAAGCATTTTAACAGTGCTCTTGGCAAAAAAGAAAATCCAACAGATTTTGTACTATGCTATTTCCCCACCTCAGGTACTTTTTTCAGGAAACAGGGACTATTGAGAAACTCGGGAACTTTTTGTAGCATTCCCATCAGTGGAACTTCATTTGTAATTTCTAGTAGCTACTATTTCAGGGTATGTACTTTCTGTTCAAATAGCAACTGCTATGGGTGGGTCCCGAGCAATGAACTGTGCAGATTGATTGACCACAAGCACTGGTGCCATCTTCCAAATCATTCTAGCAGTTTGGATAGTTCTTAATGAAGATAGAGCCACACTTTGCACATCCATAGTCATCTCCCAAGTGCCTATGCACTGACCTGAAGTAATAATCTACCCTGTGAAGTCACTTCCAAGCAGCAAGGTGTGAACCTCCAATTGTGTCACACTTCACAACGTCTCACTCTTCATAACCACCTCTCCGAGATGTGCCGTGATGTACAGCACATCAGTTATCTTTACACGTCACACACTTTGCATAAAGGCTACACAGTTCCTGTTGTGCGGTGGGAATGCAACACACGAAAGTGGCTTATATTGCACAGGACCTCATTGGTTACTGAACACACTGTGTGCCTGGGGTATGAAAACACCTAATGTCTGCTGTGACATCAAGATAGCAACACGTCAAGGAATAAGGGATTTAACAGGAAATCTGCCACTAATTAAGAACATGGTTTCTGGTGTCGAACTCCAGTCCTGGAGTGCTGCAGTGGCAGTAGGTTTTCATTCTAACCATCTTCTTAATTAGTGACCAGTTTTTGATGCTAATTAACTTATTTAGCCTTAGCTTTAATTAGCTTGACTCAGGCCCCTTAGTTGTTTTTTCCTTAATGAGCAGCCGGACAGTAAAGAGACAAAAAACAAGCAGGACATGACCAGCTCACTTGTACCCATCAAACAAAATCTGAAAATAAAGATGAAGGTCTCAGTAAGGTTGATCCCTCAGGTTACCAAAACATTTTAGGAGTTTTTAGAAAAAAACAGAATATCAACAGTTTTGGAAATGTCTGTTGTGGCAAAAAGAGAGCAGCAACAAGCCATGGAATTGAATAACAGGTTTAATTAACAGCAAGAATCAGCTTCTCATTAAGGAACTGGTTGGAGTTTGAAGCCCCAGTTTAGCTGGCCGTCTGTTGGCTCGTCTCATGTCTCATTTCTGTTTGGCTGTCATTTAGTGAAGAAAAGAATCAATTCAGAAGACTTAATCCTTAAAACAGGGCTATTAAAATAGAGGGAAAATAAGGTAATTAGCAGTGAAAACTGGACACTGATTAGGAAGAGAGTTAGAAAAGAACCTGCACACACTGTTGCCCTCCAGGCCTGGAGTTTGACACCCGTGGTTTAGAGTTTTAGGCTTGTCACCTGTTGGCATACTTCATCTCATTTTTTGATTGGCTGCTATTTAAGCAAAGAAGATGCAATTCAGAGGACCACATCTTACAAAACATTAAAGCAATTTAAATAAATGGGAAATCTGTTGTCCATTAAAAAGTATTCATAAACGTCTTTGAACTGACGCACACAAAAAACAGGAAACCTAGAGCTTCATGGGAATGACTTTCTGAATTTAAAAAACCTGCCTCTCCCCCTCATTCTTTGGTCAAGAGTCCTGTCTTGAGTGACATTAAAATTTTTTTCTCTCATCTCCAAAAGTATATTCGCAACCAATTTGAAAAATATCCGGCATTGGTCACTATTGGGTTCTACCAGTTTTTGTCTCCATTCTGCATGAAAACAAGGTAGCAAAAGTTTGTCTCAGCCGCCACTACAAACTAAATGGTCTAACATACATTACAGTATTCCATTAAACCCACTTCAGTTCATTATTGCAGTAGGGCTGAAGCCCCAGAACCCAAACCAGAAAGATGGGGGGGACAATATAAAAACTCCACACGGACAGTAACTGGGTTACATGTGTAGCACTAAATACGCTGCACCACTGAGCTTTGCTCAATTTGGCATTTAGCTTCTAAGTAACCTACCTATTTGTTTACATGAGTCATACAGAATTTGAAACATTTACAGTATTTAGTTTTCAAAGTTAAAGCAAGACTCCTTCTACATCAAACTCTAAGTGAAAAAATAAATAGAGGTTATATAAAATAAGGGAACAATTACAAACATGGAGGAAATGGTCTTTTATTTAACAAATGACTGTGTATATTAAAGTTTAAATGTTGCAACAGTAAACATTTCATCACTTAAACCAGAACCCTCCAAAAAAAAAAAAAAATTTATATTTACACATTTAAGATATACAGGTCTAAAAGCCATAAAATTGTATTATGTGGAGCTTATTAACCATCTGTTACAAACTCGTAATTTTCTTTGATAAAACAAAAACATGGTTTAGATTGTAAACAGCTGTGTTGAAGAAAGGTAATGCAGCACACATGCGGAAGGTTTTATTCTGTGGATGCAGTCAGAAGTAATGGCTTGTACTGCTAACCGTAGATGAATTTAACAATATTGCAAGCCAGTGTCCTTTAAGCACCTCTATCATAAAGTTACTTAGAAAATGACCAATGTTATATCACTCAACACACATGGTCTTCAGCTGCCTTTGAATTTGTATGGCATGTAAACATCTGAATTGCATCGCTAAATGGAAGCATTAAAAAACAAAGGGTGCTTGAAATGTGTTTTACAACTAAATTATAAAAATGGCAAGGTTCAATTAACTCAATTGGCAAAGAGATTATGTAACTGTATTAATGTGTTAGTCCATTTTTAGGACTTGAGGAAGAAAGCTGAATGCATGTTTACATGTACCACATTATTGTGCTGGTTAACTATGCAAGCAGTCTGCACAGCTAGTTTAGGGAACCCAAAAATTGACAGAAATTCATCCAAATGACTTAACCTATGGAAGAACACTTAAATCCCTGAAAACATTTACTACTTATCTCATACAGAACCACCCAAGTGGCTTCAGATACTGCTTTCATTTTATTCTTGCAGCAAAAATAAACATGTTTAGCACTGAAAAGGTTTCCTTTAAAGTGGCTACCCAGGTAAGGACAGTTCTTGTGGGTGAAGCAGACAAGAACAGAAATGTTTCAATTCCAAATGCTACCTATGAATCGTTCTGCGTGTGCTGAATTTAAAGATTTTGTTAGAAATGACAAGGTGCTGCCATAAGCCCCAAAACTGTACTGAGCAGAACTCGCTACCAGTGGTGAGGAGAAAATACAAGCTCTCATACCAACACAGCACCTTTTAACCACTTTGGGACTCCTGTTTGAATAGATTAAGTCTGTTCACACTCCCATCTACATGCGATTCAGAGTCCTGCAGAACACTTTCGCATGCATTGTTTCACACACGTGTAATGCCGTTTGCATTTTAAGCAGCACACAACAGTAACAGTCTTTAATTTCATTACCTAAGATTTCATCGATTACAAATATTCAAAAGCTTGTGCGTCAACTGCAACAAAGCTCGATAACAATTCATACAATGCTCCCATGAGTACTTGAAATCTGCATACATTTCTTCCACACACCATGATGAAGTCTACAGTTGAGAATGTATTGGAAGGCACCGGAGCGAGTATTGGCATAAACATTAAATGAAATGGACACAGAACCAAACAGATCATGGCTCTGACTGGGGAGTGAAAGGAGTTACCAAACTGGAGTATTGTTAGTCTATTTACCAGCAATTGCTGGAGGGAAAGATTAAAATGCTGGAAACCATAGCATTTTGTTTCTTAGAATATTGCCATTTGTTCGATTCTTTGAAATCCATGTAAAATATCATCAAAAGTTATCACTCTCATTAATGTTTCAAAAAAACAAAAAACTACCATTACGGTCATCTAAAGTTTAAGGGTGGCTATAGACACCTATTTGCTTTTATTGGCACAAGCACCATACAAAATCTGTAAAAACAGCAACACATTAGGCATTAAAAGGGGAGTGGGGTGGGGGGGATTTGTTGCCCTTTTAGAATAAAGCATTAAAACAGGCATATTGCTGCCTTTTGCATTATTTTTATTAGCCTCTTCCCACACTTAAGACATTCCTACAGCTCTCAGAGTTGCCCTCATGACCTCTGATCCCTGAATGAGGGTGGGTTGGGGGAAGGGGAATTTTGGCAGTAGAGTAATATTTGGTCCCTTGGCTACATCACATTCTAGAAATATGCTGCTGATAAGTATTTCTAGTTCACAGTGTTTTCCAAGAAAATGCAGTATTGAAAAAAGGGTAACTAGCAAACTGTATTTTTAGCACACAGTTATAATTTGTGGATTTTCCAGTTGCACTGTACTTTTGAGCTCTGCATTCAAATATGTGCAAAATCTAACCTCCTTAAGAGAAACATGGTACACAGGAAGATCCATCATCACCACAAGGCAGCTGTGATAAAAACTTGAAAACAGCTGTTAAATTCACACACTGTGGCAAAGGCAGAACCCCCAGGAATGCAAAGTCAGACAGGACAGGGCACAAGCAAGGGTGGCAGGGGCTGCTGTAGCAGTTCAGGGAGCTGCAGTGATGCAAGTGGGGTGGGGGGTGGGGGAGGGAGAACAGTTTACAAGCTATGCAGCTCTTGGAGGGTCTGGTCCAGCATGGCATGCATGTTCACATTTTCTGCTTTGGTGACAGCCAGTTTCTCTGTAAATACACAAAGCAAGAAATTGAATTAGTTAATACAAAAACCTTATACATTTAAATGGAGATTTACATGGTAATACTAATTTCAGGGGTCCTTTTAGATTTGACACCTTGCTTTTAAACTGTTGTTATATCATCTGGCAATTTCATGGAATACATACAATGAAAAGTCTCAATTTTAAAAAACAGCAAGGAATTTGATTAATAAAACATGAGCATTTGAACATAATATCTAGATAGATAAATGTTTTGCCACAAACCATGTATTTTCTGGGCTCTAACATATTAAAATATTTTAAAATTTGACCTCTATTTAATTTCATTTTCCAGCATGAACATACCACACCACTGCCATGTTAGATCCAAGCAGACACATTCAGAATCCAAAAAAATATTACAGTGGATCAAGTTCCCAAGATTCCACACACTTATTCACACATACAGTATTTATAAACACACACACACACTCAAATACATATTTTTATCTCTTTTCACATCATAATAAGTAGACTGCAGCAAAAACAAAGTTTTACCAGGACAAGATAACAAAAATCACGAGAGGTCATACTTCATAAACCCTGTGCAATTAAACTAAAAGCCTAAAGCTTATGCACCCAACACTCAAAAGTCTGTTTGGCAAACCAGACCTGCATGGATTACTGCCATGCTTCCCACTATTAAGGCTGCAACATGCTATACCTCTCCTAAGGAAATATTGATTTATCTTAAATACAGATAAACAAAGATGGGTAACAGAAGATGGCAAGCACAAAAGTAAAAAGAAGCACTATTCACAACCTACCTCATACTACATATGTAGCAAACACCGTCATCTATGTGGACATCTATGATCAGGATACAGGATTTAAAAAAAAAAAAAAAAAAAAAAAAAAAAAAAAAAACACCAAAAAAAAACCTGAAGCATGGCACAAGATCGAGACAGGGACAGAACTGTTAACTTTGTGTTTTAATGTCCACTGCTCTAAAGGCTATGCTGTACTCTAAGCACAACTTAATCTAAAACTGACAGCACATTTCATAATTTTTAGTCACAGAACATTAACTGTAGGTGCTGAATCTTGCCATGTTCATCACATCAGGTTACGTTACTAGAAATTGCAGCCAATGACGCATTACATAACTCCGTTCAGACTTTTCAGCAGTTTCATATTTTTATCCAGTATCCAGATCTGGCTGCATTTTTACAACCAATTAATGTGCCGTCTGACAGCACTGGTGCCTGTCAAAATCTTCACAGATCCGGACAGATCAGCTGTAATCTTGACCACATGATGTTTTCCCTATTCTGTTATGGTACAAGAAATATTAATTCTGTTTATATGGTCCAAAACACATTGAATCCTCCTTTCGTTGCAGGTTTATTGAATGCATGGTACTTCTGGCTAAGCGCTCATTGGTTGCCAAGTAACACCTGAACTTGACCCTATGAATTAAGGCAAAAATAAACTAGTTTGATTTTTACTTGGCTGGGGATGTCAAAACTATACAACAGTCATTGGCACATGTTTTGACTGCCCTGATGCACTAAGATTATTACATTTCTGTCATTTCTAGACACAGAATTCTTCTGTATTGATGGCATTACAATTTAAAGAAAATATGGGGGAAAACAATGCAGAAGTAGAATAAGACAACAGCCCCTTAATCAAATCAATGAATATCAGAAATCAGGAACAGTCGGAACAGAAATTCCTGGACATATTTCAGATTGACTTTTTTGTGCAAAGGAGTTTAAAAATTACTCAGGCAAGCAAAAATTCAACAAGGCACTTTCACTTTACAGTATCAGGCATCAAGGTACTATTAATATAGTGTACTGCAAACACCTGATACTCTGAACAAGTATTACATTGGCTTTATTCTGTACTGTTTTTACAGAAACATTGCAAGCCCTGGTTAATATTTTTGCTGTTTGAACACCAATAAAATGTACAAATACTTAGTTCAATAAAATGCTACCGTATATCAGATCAAACAGCTTTCTAAAGTAAAATCTAGAGGAGCAAAAGGAGTCAAATTATAAAAACGGACAACTAGAAATGGAAGAGATAAAGATCCAATAACCTATGTTAACATGATACATCTGCAGAACATGTCAATCCATTAGACGACATGGGTGGCTGTCTAGGGAGCAGTTTGCTGAGAGGCAGTGTGTATGAACGTTAAGGAGTGCGTGTTTCTGACACAGAGGGGGACACTGTACCTCGATCCTTAAAGTCGAAAATACTGAATAGGCACCATGGACACAAACAGGAGCTGTGCATGAAACTCAAACAGCACATACTATAGCCCTTTCCGCAACCTTGCCTAGGGCTTTATACCAGCACTGAACAACAGAGTTAAATGTACGCTTCTCAGTGGTATGAAGTTCAATAGTCGAGATACCATGCAGATGACTGGAAGACAAATTTATAGGAGTTAAGCGTGCAAAAAACATTCTAAAAAACCAAAAGAAAACCACTAACCAAATACCAAAAGTTTCCCCCAGCATAACGTAAAATAGATATTAAAACTTCAGTCCACAAAAATGCTTCATTCAAAGTACAAGCAAAATACTTGCCTCTGGGAACAACATAAGACAGTTTTAGATGTTGGACACATTTCTACTTGTTATTTTTGTGGTTGGGAATAAACTCTTTAACATTTCGATTATGGGACTCAGGCTCTTCTCTATCTCTGTTTAAAGTCACTTGTTCAAACTTATCTCAACAAAGGAGGGAAATGCAGATTATTAAAAGCACCAACAGTTGCACAAATGACAAAGTAGAATGGTTAACGCTGTCAATACTTCTGACAGGTACTTTTCGTGTCTCTCCTGTCTGTTTTAAGACTAGTGTCTTATAAAAATGCACTTTCCTTACCTACTTGGACAAAGCATAAAAGCAATGGGAAAGCCTAATTTGGCCTTATGTGAGATTTTTTAATAAATGACAACTGTGTTCCATGCTCCCAGCATAGGCTGACATTTATAAAATGTTACTTTTATATAAGTGAAATGACATGTTCCTTGAGCATAGAATGGTCTTCTAAGATGTTCTACTGGCATTTGTGGTTTTTTTTTTTTTCACACCATCATCATATAGTATTATGCCTCCTCCCATCATTCCCATCTTTATCCTTCCGCATTTTATTCGGCAAACTAGAAAAAGGGACAACATTTCTTAATGGAAAATTCTACATTTACATGTAAACCAAGTATGATGTGTGTATAGCTCTGAAACGCAGTTTTCTGCACTTTGCTTTTCTCCGTAACTAGGTTCTAAGTTACTGCTACAGCAAATAATTTTGCTTTTTTGAAATCAAACATAATACACAGACATTCTCAAGCCTGCTTAAGTCTGAGAGTACTGGGTGGAAAGTAGGATTCACTCTGGGTGCCAGTCTATTGTTAGCCCTCCCTAATGTAACATCCAAGGGATCTGCAATGCAGACACAGAGGGGAAAACATGCAAGTTCCACACAGGTAATATCTGGGTGTTGGATGTGAATGCAGAACACTATCTGAAGTGCTAACCACTGCACCATTGTGCTACACAGGATGAAAGTACATACTATTTAATCCTTGTTCAGGATGTGGCTACTGGACTAAAATTATGGAGATCTCTGGTTTAATCAGCTTGTAAAATAGGACAAGCTGATATTGCTTTTCTAGGATTCATGAGCCACAAATATTGTGATTAGGCGCTTGAAAAAGTATTACAGAATGACTCAAAACACATCCTAATTACAGTAATACTTAACCACAAACATTAACTAGACTATGTTTATTTTAAGTACTATATATTGCCAAAAGCTGAACAGTGGTTCAACTGCAGTAATGTTTTCTGTAGTTTCCATTTTTGTCTTATAGGCTTGTAGTGTAGCACCTGTGCTTAAAATAACTTACTTCCACCACATCTTCCATCCAGCACTTCTGCCTTCAGGACGAAGGATTGTATTTGTCAACAAAGGGACACCTTCATGTTGCTATAAGCACTCAGATGTCTTAGTCTATCAATATCCTAAGCAATTTGTCTATATTTACAAAATTAATTTCTTGACCACCCTTTCCTAATCTGGTTTTAATGCTGGCACCTGAAGGCCTAATTTTAATTTAGGAAGTACTGTTTTAGACAGATTCCCTACTTCCAGAACAAAATTACAGGAGGCACTTGGCACCAAGTGCAAATGCATTGCCATTAAGATATTTAAAAAACCTTTCAAATGCAAGAAGACAATGTATTTATGTTGCAGCCAGCCAGTATTATAGAAAACCAGATAAACCACATTTGTTTGTTTTGGTTTTACCATTAAAGAGCACAGATCAAGAAAAATCAGTTAATGGCTTGATAGAGAATGATCAATAGACAGAGGGAAATCTGGCTTTTTACAGATGTCCAATAAATATTACGAAAAACAATAAACCCCTCTCAAATATATACCAAAATGACAGAGAGAGAAAGAAAACTTCCTATTTGGCAGTAATAGCTTCAATAAAGTATTATTAAGATGTGTAAAATTGTTCATAATAACCATCAGATGTTTATAATTTCCTTGTTCGTAGCTATCACTATTAGATGGTAGAGAGTATTCCATAACTGCCCTTTAAAATTAGCTTGCTGATTTGGGGGACCTCTCTTGAAGTGATGTTACTAGCTCATCAACCCACTGTATAGAAAAATCACACTGGCAATCACAGAGTTATAGAATTTGTAAAGTATATTCCACATAAATGGAACATAGTCTTTTAAGGGAGATATATAGATATATATATAGATATATATAGATATAGATATATAAAATAAAAAAAAAAAAGTTCTGTGAATGTTGGTAGTATGCACCACATTTCCTTTATACTTTTAGGATAAGTGATTTTATACATGAATGAAGTTAGTCCTCTAATATCTGCTTATTTGTTTCAATGCCATATACAGTGCATCACTTTTTCCACATTTTGTTATGTTACAGCCTAATTCCAAAATGGATTAAATTCATTTTTTTTTCTCAGAATTCTACACACAACAACCCATAATGAGAATGTGAAAAAAGTTTGAGGTTTTTGTAAATTTATTAAAAATAAAACTGAGAAATCACATGTACATAAGTATTCACAGCCTTTGCTCAATACTTTGTCGATGCACCTTTTGCAGCAATTGCAGCCTCAAGCCTTTTTGAATATGATGCCACAAGCTTGGCACACCTATCCTTGGCCAGTTTCGCCCATTCCTCTTTGCAGCGCCTCTCAAGCTCCATCAGGTTAGATGGGAAGCGTTGGTGCACAGTCATTTTAAGATCTCTCCAGAGATGTTCAATCGGATTCAAGTCTGGGCTCTGGCTGGGCCACTCAAGGACATTCACAGAGTTGTCCTGAAGCCACTGCTTTGATATCTTGGCTGTGTGCTTAGGGTCGTTGTCCTGCTGAAAGATGAACCGTCGCCCCAGTCTGAGGTCAAGAGCGCTCTGGAGCAGGTTTTCATCCAGGAGGTCTCTGTACATTGCTGCAGTTATTTTTCCCATTATCTTGGCTAGTCTTCCAGTTCCTGCCACTGAAAAACATCCCCACAGCATGATGCTGCCACCACCATGCTTTACTGTAGGGATGGTATTGGCCTGGTGATGAGCAGTGCCTGGTTTCCTCCAAAAGTGACGCCTGGCATTCACACCAAAGAGTTCAATCTTTGTCTCATCAGACCAGAGAATTTTGTTTCTCATGATCTGAGAGTCCTTCAGGTGCCTTTTGGCAAACTCCCGGCGGGCTGCCATGTGCCTTTTACTAAGGAGTGGCTTCCGTCTGGCCACTCTACCATACAGGCCTGATTGGCAAAGGCTGTGAATACTTATGTACATGTGCTTTCTCAAATTTTTTTATTTTTAATAAATTTGCAAAAATCTCAAGTAAACTTTTTTCATGTTGTCATTATGGGGAGTTGTGTGTAGAATTCTGAGGAAAAAATTTATTTAATCCATTTTGGAATAAGGCAGTAACATAAAATGTTGAAAAAGTGATGAGCTGTGAATACTTTCCGGATGCACTGTATGTTGCAGCCTTACGCATATACAGTACATCACTACTGCAAGTGTTAAAATAAAAATAACCACTTTGAGTACTGGGAACTTGGACATTGACAAGTGGAATACATACAGCTCAGCAAAATAAAGTACAATATCTCTAATGGCCAGATCATGGGATTCCTTCTAAAATCATGGCAAAAGCCAAAGCTACAGTGACCTCCAGTCTACCTCTGGCTCATATTGAGTTCCAAAACACACCAAGGACAAAAGATTTAGAGCTATTGCTGGATTGTTAATAAATAAAATAAGGCAATATTACTTCTCCCTTTGAAACACCTCCCCTTTCAGTAGGGAAAAATACTGTGATTTATGTATAGTTTATGGCCAAAACGTACAGTGGCTTCCAGAAGGTTTGGGCCAAAGATATTTTTATTGATTCACCTGCCCTTCTGCTCCACCAAACAATTCAGATGCGTTTTAAGTGCATATTGCAGACTAACTTAAGGATATCTAAATACTCCTGCACATTCTTGAAGAAAGAGACATAAGTTGAGGCAAGACAGTTATTCACACTAGCCTCCACACATTAAGGCATTTTAAATAGTGTGGTTCACTATAAAACATCTCCAATCTAACATCAAAAGTTCAATAGTCACTGTTAATATTGCATGAGGTGGGAAACATTAAGGCAGGCAGGCAGGAGAGAGAGAGAGAGAGAGAGAGAGAGAGAGAGAGAGAGAGAGAGAGAGAGAGAGAGAGAGAGAGAGAGAGAGAGAGAGAGAGAGAGAGAGAGAGAGAGAGAGAGAGAGAGAGAGAGAGAGAGAGAGAGAGAGAGAGAGATTTTTTTTTTTACCACAACTACTACATTTGTACATTTAAGATAATGACCACCAGTCCTGACAGGGTGAATTTCAGAATCAACAAAGTTGTAAACATACCAGTGCCAGATTTTTTTTCTAGCTCATTTTATTAAGGTTCTATGCATCTAATTTCATAAAGCACATGGATACAATGCCCCCTTTTCAACGTATTGTTTATTCCAACCACTCGACTCTGAGGCACTGCTTGATTTGTTGAATACTAACCTGGAATCAAATTCTTAAATGGTTCTTTCCCTACACTTATGCATGAACTAAACACATTCTGGACTACTGAATGCTAATTTTAGAGTGCATACGGGGCCAAGGGTTCACCACTGAGGTTTTTTCAAGTACATACTAAACATGGTGGATTGACCGAGGTGCAGGCTCTTAAACATCCATCCATTTTCACACATGCCCTTGTGAATTTAATAATGCAATGAGTTTGTGTTTATAATTAATCCAATTGTAACAGATGCATAGGAGAAAATATTGAGGATGACACATTGCTAGTAAATGATCCTAGCTTGCACAATAAGAACCATAAGAAAGTTCCCATTATGGTTTGGAATACAAGAGTAAACCGGATATACTAATGGAATCCAGAGAGGGTGCTGCAGTATTTAGAGACAAAACTGGAATACCACTAGAACTTCATTTGTGCTGCTATATTGCTCTATATTTAAAAAAAAAATATGACTATATAAATTATTTACTGTATATATAACACTGTGCAAAACTCTCAGTAATACTTTTTAAAAATACCGCCATGAATAGATCAATCTACCTAGAAAGAGCAGTAAACAGAACAAAACGAAATTTGGGGAGACCACCCTTTGGCTTGAAAACAGGAACAATTCTCTTAGGTACACTAGTATGGAGTTTCTGAAGGTACTTGGATGGCCTTACCACAGTTCTACAGCAGGCTTTGTCACCCTAACTTGCTTGTGCCTCTGCAAGTAATGGCTGGCTCAATGATGTCAAGATCAGGGCTCTGTGGCAACCATACCACATGTTGCTGCAGATGGCTTTTTATGATTTTGGAGGTGTTCTTGGGGTCATTGTCATGTTGTAGAATGAAGCTGGGACTGATCAGATGCCTTTCTGAGGACATAATGGAGTAGAATCTGCCTGCTTTTAACAGTGAGGGAGCCATCAATTTTGATAAAATCACCAGCTTCGCCTCTGGAAATTGCAGACCCAAATCTACCTAACCTCGATTGTGCTTTACTGTTTCCATAGGTTTCTCCTTTAGGACAAAGTTATAAAAAGTAACAGCAATCTTAAGTCTGTTCTCTATTGGGGTCATGTTTTGAACAATAAAAACTGATGCAATAAATTACAATAACTGGCGACTGAAAAGATTCCAAGAACTTTAATAGCAAAGGACATTTACTTAAATTTTCTGCAGAAAATGAGACAGAATAGGCACACTTGTCAGACTTCATTTACATTTATACAATAAACGTCACAGTATTGAAATTTAACAAGATGATACTCAGACAGCAGACAACTGCATTGTGAAATAAAAATGTAATAAATAAAAGACCAAGCTGGTAATTGTCTTTCTTTAGATGACAACAGAAGGCATGAAGGCAAAAGACAGACAAAGAAAGAAAGATGGAAGGAAGGACAGGTTGGTAGAAGTTGATACAAGCAGGCACATCCCAAAACAGATCGCAGAGATGCACAGGACAGTTCATCTGTTTGGAAATAAAGTGAGATCAAAATAAGAACATAATGAAAGAAGAATAAAATTGCAAACATTCAGAAAGCAAAAGTCAACAGACGCTACAACATAAAAAGTGCTGTGGTCAAAACAGTGTTTGAAAAAAAAAAAAAAAATGCACAGCTTTGTAAAAATATTACTAAAAGAAGCTAACAATTTATACAGCAAAAGACAGTGCAAAAAGCCACTTAACTGACACAAGTCAAGTACAACTTGCTTTAATAATAAAAAAAAAAAAACAATGCAGGTTATTTCAATAATTTAAAAAGGTGCAGCATGACCCAATTATTATATATGCAACTAAAATAGCAAAACTGAGAAAATGGCTTCTTTTATATTTAAACACCAGATCCACCTGGTGTTATGTATAGTTTAGCCTTATTAAAATTAAAGATAAAACTCAGTTTGCAAAAAACTGTAACCTGCGCCATAATAGGCATACATCTTTTGTTTTTAAAACATCTTAATAGTCTTATTACAAAAATAATTCTTGACTTGCACAGCAGAAGTGGCAGAATTAATGAATTGAACAAAACTACTTGACAAAATACTTTCGCCTGATGCAATTGTGTGCGAGTAGTTCAGTGTTTAAAATACAAAAACAAAAATGAACACAAGAAATTAAGCTTACAAGGAAACAGGTATATTTCAGCCTCATTACTGCTGCATGCTATTAGCAATTAGTGGAAAATCAAAAAAAAAAATATTTCAGACAAATTCAGTTAAATGTGACGACAGTTTCCAGCATAAGGGATGTATCTTTCAATACATTTATTAGAATCTTATTTACCCTAAAACATGGTACGTGGTATATATAATTTAAGATTACTGTTAGTACTGATAAAACAAATCATAAAAAACACATTCTCCTAAACACAATTATACATCAAACCGATGTTAGGTTGTGAATGTCATTAAAATCAATTCAGTCAAGAACTCAAAAACCAGGCAATTTAAATTAAGAGTAAGCAGGCGCTAGTATTTACATGGAGGTCATGTCGTTGAGAGCATGGTCCAGCTCCTCACTGATTGCCTTATATTTCAGTTTCTGGGCATAGAGCTCATCTGGGTAAGAATATAAGGTTTAAATTGTAGAAGGAAAAAAAAAAAAAAAAAAAAGTTGATAGAATTGTGTTTCAAAAAAGGTACCAAACTCTCTCTTCTATCTATATCTATATCTATATCTATATCTATATCTATATCTATATATATATCTATATCTATATCTATATATAAAAGTTTTCAACTTCAGAAAATAGAAATGTTTAAAAATAAACTACCCAGCAGTAACAGTGAAACATTGACACAATGCAACAGCAGCACTAGCACAACTACTTGACTTTGAGTCAGATAGCATATGAGACTTAATGACTACAGATACTGGACGTCAGATTTTATGAGTAGGAATTGCAAGGAAGAAAAAGACAACTCCATTATAAATTCTGAGCAGTCTTAAATATTCCAAGTACTGAGAACTTGCCAATTAATCCTCACATTTTCCTGACAGTGGCAAGACTGTACACAAGAACAATCCTATGTCTTGAAACTAAATTGTGGCAAGTCACAGAGAAACTAACACTGTGATGGAAAGGATGCCATGCTACAAAACTGGTAGACATAGGCACAGACCACAAATTGCAAAGATTATGTAATGGAAGACTTCAACTCAAAATGGCTGGAAATATAAATACTGAACATGGAGACCACAGAATTTCATAGTTTCAAAAAGCATTTTACCTGTTAACAGTTCTTAAAGGAAATGGAGGAAATGCACACATTTCGACACAGACTCAAAGCAACACTTAATCATGTGCGGATGTTTGAGAATTTTTGCAAAATGTCTGGAAGATTTACACTTAAAACATTTTAAAAATATCAGCTATACTTTCTCTACTTGAACTTAAACCAGGTTACTCTTAACAAACCTTATAAACACATCCTGTACATTCCTGTTACCAAAACGGATATATTAAAATCAAGTTAGCATTTGTTTCATAAATGATTTTAGTACATTGTTTTACATGTTTTGTACAATTCTCTCTTTAGGAAGAATCCTCCAATAAATCTGTAAATATGAAAAATTTCTAAGTTGCAAAAAACACCTAATAAACCCACACACAAGGAGATACAATACTAAGCTCTAGTTTATTTAACATTGACACAAAATACTGTACTATATTTTAAGTTTACCACTTTTGGGAGATAAATCCAGGCCACAAACAAAACGTCCAGTGTTACAGCCTTTGCTTGGTAAGTTTCAGCAAGCTTACTTAAAAGTAAAATTTACCTTTTAAAAACAAAGCTAATAATTAGATTTTAGAAACACAAAGAAAATGAAAGAGGCTACAGAAACAAGACACATTCCAACTCCCATTTCTCTAGAATACCAGGTGTTAGTACAGCTGTCAATGTCTCCTTCCTACCCGCTTGTGCATTTACTCCGAGAAAAGAGCCTGAAGCAGTATACATAGAATGATCTTACCACCTTTAGATCTACAAGTTATTTAAATAGTACCATTCAAAGAGACGTCAAAGGAAGTGCTTTAATATTTAGTCTTTTCTACAGCTAAAACACCTGTTAATTGTGACTCATGTATGGTGACAACAGGTTTGCTTATTCACCATTTTTTGTTTAATGTTTCATCTGCACAAGGGATATAAACATTTTATACAAATAAAGGTGCTGGCCATTAGTTTTGCAAGTGTGGGTTTACTAGTAAAAACTTAATGGGGACAGAGTCATGATTTCTTGAATTACATACACCAACAAGGAGGAAAGATAGGTATATGACATAAAACAGAAATGTGACTTCTACTGAACACTACTACATATAAAAATACATTGAGAATATAGTCAAAAGACAAGTTTGTTTTCCTGAATATTACTAAAATGAGAATTAAACATGTCTAGCTTTTAGTTATGATATTTGGCTGTAAACCACAAAGTTGCTAGTCCAAACCTTGCCTCCAGCTCACTGTGCAACTCTAAACAAGCCCCTTAACAGGTTTCAGATTACAAAAAACAGTAATAGAGAAGATGTGGGATGGTGTTTTTAATTGAAAGGTTCTATATAAAATGCATTTAGATTCTTTGAAGAACTATCTGACAAGTAATTACCTGCAGCTATTAATTCTTATGGGAGACAACAAAAGAGGATCTTCTGCAGACATGTAAAGACAGAAAAGCTAAAGAGAAAAATACTTCTACACAATTTTGTGGTATTAAACTATGGACTTCAATTATTCCAATGAGGCAGATTAAACAAGTTGCTCAGAACCTTAGGAGCAACTCGTCCCTTCATTCATGAATAGTTTCTGTATTATTAAAATCATAATTCTGTTTGTATGAGTCCTCACACAAAGTTATACTCAAATTCTAAATAACTGAGCTGGTAGAAGTGAGAAAGAGACTGAACTAATGTCCATTAATTGCAACACGTATACTGTACTTGGCTTTATAGGGTGTTAGGCTACTTTGTAGTAAATAATACTGAAACAGGAACAAATCGGCACTGGGAGATGCAATTCTTTGTGCTAAAATTAACAAATATGAAACCCACCTAGAATTAAGAAACCAGAGCGTACCACTCAGGAAACTAAAGTAATTTATAATTAAGGCTCTACAATCCTGAATGTGGATAGACATTTTATTTCCAGAAAATTACTGTGACAACCCTACTTTAATATACATTCAAGCGTGACTAAACTTTGGGAATTACAAGAACACAGCATGGCAGGGTAATCATAAAAAAGTCAGTGTAACCTCTGTTGTTGTAGATCTACTTATCAGAGTTGCATAAGACAAAGAGATGGTAGACAAGCCATATTTGGCAGTACAGGAGAGCAAGTTAGGACAAAAGCAAATGGACATTCACCTCATAGGGGAAACAGGGGTACTTACCAGTGTACACAGCACCAGAATAACAGACAACTGCTAAATTGCTGGAGTTCCATTGTTCCCACACACAGCATAGATTCTACTTTTATCTTTATTTGTAGCAAAATTTTACATGAATTTTCAAACCTGGCCCTTGGCTAAACATTAAAATGAATAGTATTTCTATTTTTATAGTAAACCCATGCGTATTCTGTATTACAAAGTGTAGTCATTAATTCCAGAACAACAAAACCACCACTAGTATGACAATGGTCTCAAATTTTTTTTAGGTATAGAATACAAGGTAAATAAAATTCCCAATGTCGCCTCATTAGTAACTAATTGTGCACTCATAAGTGATAAACTGATAAAGTGGCATAAAATGCAGATGCGGTCACTAAATAAACCAACCAGAGGGGAAAATTCTGTCCCATTGACTAAGGAATAGTAATTTTAAGTACTGTCGGCTAGACTTGACATGTACTATAAAAGTTCGAACTGAGAATGTCCTAAATGTTTATAAATATTATCTGCTTCATTTTTAACTGGCATCTTGAAACAAAAGCTTCTTGTAACTGAAGATAATAAACTTACTGGAAAGCCAGCTATAACTAAGTAACCTTTCTTGTCCTTGCTACAGGACATCAGTGAAGAAAATGCCATCTCCAAAGACATATTTCATGCCAAGACCATAGTACTACCACAATCAACAGGAGGAACCTTAAATCAACACTATGGTACAATAGGCTCAGAGGTTTATTTTGGCCATGTTTTAATACCTGCTGATTGTTTTCCTACTTTTTCCATGCCACCATAAGAACTCAAGACGTTAAGCATCTTAAGAATTAATTTTTTAAGCATGTCATATTTGTTACATGATTCTTTTGTGGTTTTACTGTCAAGGGGAACACTTCCTATAACTTCAACTTAAATTCACTCCGAGACTCTGTATAAACAAATACATTTTGAACGTACCTTCCAAGTCGTCAATAGTTTTCTCCAGTTTAGCAACTGATCTTTCAGCAAACTCGGCACGAGTTTCAGCCTAAATAAAAGCAAAATATGTAAAGCCTGTAGATTACTAGAAATTAATGTAGGTAATAAAAAGGCAAAATGTAAGGTTTACATGGTATGAACCACAACCTATTATGCTTGCCACCCAGAAAATTGCTGCTTTATTAGCTAAAACAAACAATTCAAAACCATTAGGTGAAGGCTGAAACATTTATTTTGGGCTTTATATGCAGCAGAGTCAAAATGGAATGGAAAGGTCTATCACCAATAATGTTTGAAAAAGATGGTAGGATTGTGAGTGTTTTGACATTAAAACACTGATGTGCTCTCATACTGAGAAAAAAAGTCTATTTAAAGCAGAGAATCCCTTTTTTTAGTTCTCTTTAAAAACA